>NC_056739.1:1026993904-1027033904 GCF_019279795.1 Protopterus annectens | reverse complement strand
CCTTCTTGACTTTAAAAAACAGATGAACTCCACTCAATTCACTCAGGTGTGATGTGGAGATGAAGGTATACTCTTATGTTCAGTACACATCTTTCCTCTCACTTCCAGAATACAACTCTTCTTTTGGTTATTGTATTCTTGCAGAAGGCAGGTGCTGCTACATATGCCATTTCCAGCATTATATGTGATCTACCCCTTCTGGGCACCCATAACTACTACAGCCACAGAAATTTGCTATGTTATCTAGCTGAGTCTGCAAGACCTCAAACATATGAACTCCCCCATGGTTTCTGAATGGCAGTGTTCATTCTTAACAGATCTGTGACATGTCTGTTATTGTGTGTGGCCTACAACCTTCTGGTGTGGAAACATGGCAAGGTAGCTACAGCCCCAAAGCTTCTTAACAGTTCTATGACATGTCTATTATTGTGTGTGGCCTACAACCTTCTGGTGTGGAAACATGACAAGGTAGCCACAGCCCCAAAGCCAGAGTAAGCTAGAAGTTAAACAACAGACTGATTCTTATTTGCCATATGCTTTCAAACATAATAAAATGTACTATTTACTCATATTTTGGAATAAATTAAAAGAAAGCAGGCTACTTCCATGTGTACAAAACAGCTATAGCAAGAGTTATAGCATTACAGGTTCCACTGCATATCTTATTTGGGTGATACTCCAGGGACAAGGTCTGCAAATCTTACACATGCTGCCCTTTATAATGTTTCAGATGCATTTGACTATGTGAGCCATGCTATACTTTAAGTAATTAAAAAGGTCTATAACTCTAAAAGAAGGCAGAATTCTGGTTCTAAACCTACATGACGAGAAGGTTTCATCCACTGTCCCCAGACAGGATATCATTACAAGTTATGGCTTTACAAAATCTCATCTTCCCAGAGATTTGAACCCTTATTGGGCCAGATTTCAAAAGGCTTGCACTCAGAGTATGTCACTTACTCTGAGACCAAGACTTTTGGAATCTGTCCACACCCCCACTCAGTGTAAACCTATTTATAGATAGGGCTTTCACAGAAGTAAGTCACATATATTGAGAGCAAGTCTGTCAGAATTAGAGTAGATGTCACTAGAGTAAGTCACATTAAGAACAAGTCTTTTAGTATCTGACCCCCCCCATGAAAGACTTTTTATAGACAGGTTTTAGACCAAAGTAAATGACTTGCACTGAATCAGGGCAGCTTTACAACTGAGTAAGTCACTTACACTGAGAGCAGGTCTTTTTTGAAACAGGTCCATTATCTAATATCAGTATTTTTCTCTTTGCCTTTTGGAATGTGTGATACTGCAAATGGCAGATATAATTCTGACATATTCCTGGCTTTTATCAAGTTCAAAGATAATCTAATAAGTATCAGCCAGTGGCTTTCCAGCAGTATAGTGTCAGCGACTGCAGCTATTACTAATCTCACACTTTGTTTAGAAAAGAGAAAAAGTGGACTGTAATAATTCCCTACTAGATTGTTCTTCCATGCAAAATGGTGTCAAAAAGTGCAGGTGCTGAAATACTGAGAGATCAGTTACAGCCTACACTTCCATTATCTCTTGATATTAAAAGGGGTGGAGAAAATTTGTGGACAACATTGCTTACTGTTGTATGCAACTTTTGAGCTCAGTCCTGCCAGTTTACCTTCAAAATGTCAACTGTACAAAGTCAAACGGCCACAACACTTAAAAGTTTTCGATAAACCCGTACTGCCAAAATGTCACATACTCAGAAAAAACATCAAATATCGACATTTCCGACTGCGCCACACCTACAAACAAGTGCTAACATGGGTCAAACAGGGGAGACATTTTGCGGTTCAGAACATCGGCATTCAAGGTTTTGACCAGGCGCAGTTCGGAGTTCGCAGAAGTGGGTTTGACATTCAGACCATCAACACTTTAAAGGTAAACCATCTTGCCTATTGGAAAAGGAAGCTGCTGCTGCATTTAATGTTTTTATATCACATTATTACACAACTGTTCTAATATTTCACAGCTCAGAAAGATCTACATAGATACAGGTAATGTTGCAGGGAGAAACATTAGAGTAGATATCATGACAAGCTAAACACTGAAACACAAGACCACTACAAAGTCTTCAGCATACTTATTCATCAGCTTGTCTGCTGTGAGGCTGCTGACAAAAAAGATGTATGAAGAAAGAAGTTGAAACTGGGTGCCTTCCTCTTCCCCCACAATCTCTGAAGAAAAATACTACCCTAAGTTCAAACTCTGCATCACTTGATAACCACTTGTTAAGCTAACTAACCAGCTATACACGTATTTTATATTGGTTAAAGGCTTAACAAGATTGCCAAGTTAAATTGGACAGAACTGTGACACTGTCATCTGAATTATGATTTTGATTTAATGCACCTTTGTATTTATAGCTTGACAATACAACTTCAAAACAATTTCATATGGGTCTGAAGAAAAGCAGGTAGCACAAAGGTTTACTCACATTTTATTGTTTCAGTCATGAATAAGAAAGAAACATGAAAATAAACTATAACCATAGACACAAGAATTAGTATGAATACGCTGTGAAGTTAGACCCAACAACACCTAAGAAAGTTCTCACTGCTGATGTTATACTCATGTAGCTGTTTCACTAGTAGATGAATTCAAAAAGCTATTTTTCATTTTTAAAAATATCAGAGAATCCACTTTAGCACCAATTTTAAAACAAATCAGCTATACAGATTTATTAAATGTCTAAAAGCAATTATAATATATATTTTAACAGGCTTTGAAAGACTGATTGCTCTTAAGATTACACAATCACCTAGACAGCTTTTTATTGTTTTCTCATGTCAGTTGTCTTTTAACCATAGACACAAATGGAAAAATACATTTTAATATACTCATTTCTTTCCATTAGTTGCCATGGAAACTAACAACATATCATTGACTGTCAGATATTTCATGGTATATATTTGGACTGGAACATAACAGCTTCTGACATGAGACTCTACAAGTTAGTCCATACTGAGAAAGAGCTGGGTTATTAATGAAACTTAACATAAGGACTTCTAGTAGCTGTGTAGATTTCCATTTCTTGGTAATCAAATTTAAGTCTCAGAGAAAATAGTAACATAGTTCCAAACATCCGTGCAAGATGCAGTATCAGTTCCAATACCAAATCCTGTAAAGTTCAAAAATCAAGTTAGTGCAAACCTTGAAGGCTTAACTTGTTAGCTGCACACCAAGAACGCTTCCTTTGCATGTGGCCTTACCAGAGAGACGGCTCTCCACATTACAGGTCAGCACCTTTGTACTGCCATAGGTCTCTGAATCACTTGAGCCTAGTTGCTGTACTTCATATTAGGATGACTACATAGAGACATAGTAACTTCAAATTTAATACATATCACAGCTCAGTGCAACAAAGCAGTAAAGACAAGGAACAAAGGTAAAACTGCTGCTGTTAAAAACAGCAAAAAAACCCTTTAATATAAATAATCACCTGATCAGTGATAAATGGTAAAGTTAATTTTCATCTTCTTGTAGCGCTATTTGTGCTTATTTTGGTATACATTCCCCAGACATAAAAATTATATTCTTGCCATTCTAAGAATCTTGTTTACTGCCTCTCAAATACTTTCATACTGTATGTTTCTCTATGGCTGTTAAGAGTCCTATGAAAAGCTTATCATTCCCATGTACTGCTGTTAAGAGTTCTGAGTGATTTCTAATTCACATTTAAAGGAAATAGTGACTGTTTCAATTGTTTGCCCTAGAAAATTATGTAAAAATTATCCAACAATTTGTGATGTTTGTGTCATGCTGCTGTTGCATTAGGGTTAAGGGGTTCTGCTATGAACTGCCAATCATAACAACCTCGAGAATTGAAAACACTGAAAAATAATTCCTGAAACACAGAAGTATAGAAAAGTTAACTTTAAGCTTTTTTTGAATGTGGACAAGCCTCTTTGCACCCCATGATGTGGAATGCAAGTCCTCCAAACCCCTAAACAGATATACTAATTCCACAATTGCACCAACTCAAAGAAGGGAGTAATCTCCCAAAAGAAGAAAATCACTACCAGAGTAGACAAAGAAATTTCACCAGCAACGATTTCCTGTGAAACAGTGATTAATGTGTTCCTCTGCATCTTTTTCTTCTGGCAACTGATGCATGAAAAATTGCACCTCAACTACCTCTAGAGGAGCCAGTTTTTGGATTACATCTGCAAACAGCAACTGCTATTTTATCCAGCCTTGTATTGCCTCTTAATTGTGATTCTATTCATGTTCTGCAGTAATGCAGCTTGTGTTTACACTACTCATATTAATCAGGCGTTCATTTCCTCTTGTTCTTTTCTTATTCAGGGTCTATCTCACACATTACACAAAGAGCTAAAAGCAATGGGGTTGAGCAACAAATCATCAAACCACATATCTTTGCGGTATTGAAAGAACCAGATCATCTAATGAAAACATAGGTAGTTAGTCTTCATAAAGTTAAACATGTTTAGAAAATTTAAAATAAAAGTATAGGGCTTAATCACACTAAGATTTCAAGGACAAAAAAAAAAAAAAGAAACATGCTCTTGTGTGGTAGTAAATTGTTTTTGTAAAATCATGCTGCTAGTAAAATAAATATGCCTTGTTGTGGTAAAATAGAAGAAATTATCTATGTCTCTCTCCTTAACACAGATACATAAACACACACACACACACACACACACACACACACACACACACACACACACACACACACACACACACACACACACACACACTTTTTTATTCTCTAGAATACAGGATCTATGGACACTGTCTGTATAATTAAAGTTAATGAACAATAATGTCTTCATGGACTAAATCCAGCTCAGCGCTAGGATTTTCATTTTAAATGAAGCTTTAGAGTGGCAATCCTTTGCAGGTGGAATATGTAAAACAAATTACATCCCTTCAGATCAGATTTAGCTTTCTGTATAGTTAAACAGCTACCATAAATGATAACAAAGAATAGGCCATGACTAGGAATAGCGGTTGACAAGGAAAATGAGCTTAGTAATAAATCCGGAATTCACTGACTGAATACAGAATTAGGCACTTGGGACATGCAAGGAAGATCAGAGATCTTTTTATTGACAGAAATATGCATTGAACTGTTTCAGGACTGCAGGCTTGCAAATACTAGGATGCAAGCATTTAAATTAAAATTCCGTCTACAAGCTGGGTGCTTTGCTGGAGGTCATTGCTGTTTTTAAAATCCTTTTACCTTTGCTTTCTTTAAAGACCAATCACAGTGAATCTGGACAGTCTGGAAGCATATTCAGACTTTATAAATCATGTACAATTACTTATCAATGTATCTTTTATTGTTTTGTTAAGATGTGCAGTTTTATTGAAACCTCTTTTACAGAGTCCTAATGTCCTCTCTTACGGATTCATTTTCACTGAAGATCAGATAAAATGTCTCTCTCATTATTATTCTTTGTCACTCTATCTGCATTACCAAGTGACTGAAATTATTAGATAATTATTTGTTCCAAGCCATATTCCACTAGTATCTATAAAGAACAGAACTTATCCTACATTCATAAATGAACAATTTAATTTAGAAACCAGTGAAGTAAAAAAATTAATTAAAAGTCACGTCATATCATGCAGAGGTTGGTAACCATATTAACATTTAAGTCAGCAGCAATTTGCTTAGGGGGAAATACAGTGTGGTAGGTATACAGCAGTTTTTGCTCTAGTGGACAACGAAGCAGGTGATGAGCCTAACTATCAGCTTACAGATAAGCCTTGTGCCACATCGGATCAGAGGTCTATTAAATGTAGAGTATCTCAAATTATGACTTGAATCTATATCTTTATATAGCCAGAAGCCTATTGGTCACTTAATTTCTGCTGGGATTTCCTGCTCATTCCCCATTACTGGGCTATAGTTATGGCATGGGTATTATCCAAGCAGCTATGAGGGGATTCTGTGCCCTAACTCCACTCTGTCGTAAGTCCCTGTGAGCATGAGTATTCTTGCAAATGGCCCATGAAATATAACCATGGATGCACCTTGGCAGCTCCAGGTTTGCATCACTGGGCTGTATAGCGCATGCTGCACATTTCTCTCCAGTAGATGGCAGCCCTGCAGGAGGCACAACTTCCTCCTGTCCTCCATGATGGATGGGACAGCACTAGTTACTCATTGCCACATTCCTTGGGTCACCAGTCAATTCTGAACCATCTGGGCTATAGTCACAGCTGTTAGCAGTTTACATCATAAAGCCACAAAAGATCAATATGCAGAAAATATTTATGGCTTTATCCATTTTTTTCACCGTGCACCTCAAAAGTAAGTCAACTTTGAAACTATAGCACAGCAACAGGTGAAGGAAAAAATCAGTCTCACTGTGTCTTCACATCTTTATCATGGCTTGGTTGCAATGCCAAAAACTTGAGTTTTAGAATTCAGCTTTAAACCACGGCTGCAATCATTTTTAACAAAACTGTGGTCAGGAAAGGGAACATATAAGAACACAGAGGAGAACAAGGCATAAATTGTAGTACTCAGC
This sequence comes from Protopterus annectens, assembly GCF_019279795.1. Classification (NCBI taxonomy): domain Eukaryota; kingdom Metazoa; phylum Chordata; order Ceratodontiformes; family Protopteridae; genus Protopterus; species Protopterus annectens. The sequence goes on along the minus strand of NC_056739.1, from coordinate 1,027,027,371 downwards.
TCACAAGTTATTTACCTGATGACAGCATTAGAAGGTAAAGCAACTTAAATACAACAGAGAGATACAAATGCCAAAGAAATGCACCAGCAACAGCATGTTGTACTTCCAGGTGGCAAGAGTCAAGTTTTTAAAGGAGAATAAATGATCACCAACATGATCTGCATAGTAGCTGTAAGTGTACATGAATGAATACGAAAACTGTATGATTCAACAGAAACAATGAAAATTGTGATAGCAGTATGGACATTGTATTCTCATGTAATCAATATCTGTCCTGTATACATAATATTGTATTCACACAGTGTCTTATCTCAACCTCTCCACTATCAGAACTTTTCTACTTATGTTTTTCTTGATTGTTTCTATTTATGCCCTTCCTCCTCCTCCTCTATTTTCTCTTCATGCCCTAGTGACATCCTACCTCATTAATGTCAGTATACATATACTGAACATACGTGCATCATCATTGCTCTTGTATCTCCAGCTATTACATGTTAACATGTCTTTGACATATGTAAAATATAATTTCTAAAGTATGTGATAAATGTCTTTACTATTTGTCTCTTAAGCCAAAACACTTTGACAAATGTACTAATCATAGGAGACTCAACTGTGAGGCACATTGATGTCCCACTCACTAGGGTGAACAAGGAGAAGGTGACAGTCAGTTGTCTATCAGGTGCCAGGATCTGCTACATAACACATGAACTCAGGTCACTCCACAAGTACAAATATGACTCACTCATTGTCCATGTGGGTGTGAATGACCTGAGACATATCTCCCTGGACTACATGAAAGGAGATGTGATGGAACTCTCAGATTATGTGGCCCAGGCAGGTATGATCCCAGCCCTGAGCAGTATTTTACTGTCACCCAGAAAGATACCACAGTACAAGCAGAAAATGATTGACTTCAACAATTGGTTATGTTTCTGGTGTCATTCTAAGGGGATCCAGTATCTGTCTGCCTGGGACGACATGATCAACAGACCTCAATGCTTTGCCAGAGACAGCCTGCATCTGTTACCCCTGGGATTCCAGGTACTGGCTAAGGCTCTTGCCACTCGCATAGTGCCTTTTTAGGCAGTGTTCCAAAGACCAAAATTCCACCATAACAGCTATAAACAAATGTAATCTGAGGGTCATGCTGCACAATGCTAAAGGTCTAAATCTCAAGATGTTAACATCTGTGCTGTAATGGAGACCTGGTTTAAAGAAGCAGAAATCACCCCTGCGCTCCCAAGCTACAACTCATTCCATACCTTCCGGCCCCAGAATACATCCGGAAGCTCCATAGGTTGGTTTCTCCATATTCTTAAAGGATACACACATCTCTAGACTGGTAGCCCAACATAATGCATCAGAGATACTTCACGTACAACTAGCACTGGTTAAGATGGCGATAAAAGTCATAGTCTGCTCCAGAACCCCAAACATGTCCCTAATCTCTGACTCCAAGTTCCTAAGCACCCTGGAATCTATCAAGGTCCAACCGAATACTTTCATACTGGGAAAACTATTCAAGTACCAATATACAGACTCAACGCTTTCTGGAATTTATCAATTCCAATGACCTGGACCAGCTCATACTGACCTCCACTAGAGGAAGAAACATCCTCGACCTGGTTATCACCAACATGGGAGACCATTGCTCCACACCTATAGTCAATTCCTCCCTGGTTAAATCCAACCACAAACTGATCACCATGGAAATCTCCATCTCACCTACACCCCCCCACACTAAGGTGACCACCCTGAAAAACTTCTGTAAAGCCAACTTTGGGCTCCTAAAAACAGAGGTGGCTAACTTCTCGGCACCCATGCCAATGGAAAATAGCTGGATGACTGCCGAATCATACACCAATGCACTGTATGAGCATGTACACAAATGCATGTACCTTGCCATACCAAACAGATGCTGCCATTCAAAAAAGGAAGCCAATCTGGTAGTCCCCAGCCATCAATAAACTCTACAACAGAAGGAAGAAACTGTTGCAGAAAAAAATGAAGTCACAAGACTGGAAAACCTCCCTTATCAGTTTCAACAAAAAGCTGAGATCCCTTATCAAATCCTCTAAAGCCAGCTATGACGGCAGAATTGCAGCTGACACCAAAAACAACCACAAAGCCTTCTACAGGTATATCAAAAACCGAGATTTGCTCTGAGTTATTGCACAATGGCAGCTCTTATACTGAGCCAACAGATATAGCCAACATACCGGCTGACAGATTCAGTGCCAGCTTTACCCCCCTCCCCCCAGGGCCCTATCACAATACCAGATGAAAGCCTGGTACCCACCATTTCTGCAGCACAGGTAAAAGCTACATTGTCCAAAGCCAAGAATACAGTGTCCATGGGACCTGATAATATCCCTGGGCTGAGTCCTACATGAGCTACAAAATGAACTGGCACCACATCTGTATGCCCTGTTCAACCACAGCCTTACCTCAGGATATGTTCCTAACGAATGGTGCACTGCTACAGTCATCTCACTCCATAAAGGGGGAGTGACTACAGACCCTGGGAACTATCGCCCCATTAGCCTGACGAGTCCGGTATGCAAAGCTATGGAGCGCATCATCACGGACATACTTAACAAAGATATAGGCAATCTCCAAACTCTTGACCCCACACACTTTAGCTTTGTCAAGTGGAGATCCTGCCTACTGTACCTGGTTGACTTCTTCGAGGCAGTCACTAAGGCTGTGGATGAGGGTAAGGCAGTGCATACAGCCTACCTCGACTTGGCCAAGGCCTTTGATACCATTCCCCACTCAGGTATCATTGATAAACTCACCAAACTAGGCATCAATCCTTACATCACTAGGTGAGTTGCAAATTGACTCACAGAGAGGACCCACAGAGTGAAAGTTGCAGATTCCAAGCCAGATCAATCATGCGTGGATTCCCACAAGGCACGGTCCTGGGCCCTGTTTTGCTCTGTTTGGCGTCTACTTCTCAGAAGTCCAGGCCAACACAGTAGGACTCTGGCTGAGTAAGTTCACTGATGACTGCAAGCTAGGAGTCATTATCAACTCCACAAGTGATGCAGACATCCTACAAAAGGGCCTCTCTGAGACCAATGACTGTTGTTGGAACCATGGCCTGAAGCTTAACACCAAAAAATGTGTTATCATCCCCTCTGGAAAAAAAAATCAGTTCCCATTAATTACCACATTGATGGGAGCCCACTGAATACTGAAGGTGCCATAAGACATCTGGGTACCCAGGGTGACAGCCACCTCACCTTCGACCATCACATTGCCACTGTGGTCCTTCTATGTGGTACATCTTACAACCAAAGTTTTCTCATGCAAGAAGAAAGAGGTCATTATCCCTCTCTACTCATCCCTCATTAAACCAATCATCGAATATAACACCCCACTTGGCATGTACCTGACCAGACACCTACAACAGGTGGAGAGGCCACAAAAGTACCTCACAAAAAGGATCCTAGGCCTTAAACATGTCCTACATAGACAGACTCAAGAAACTTCTGCTGTTCTCAGTCTCCTTTTGTCTGCATAGAGGTGAACTGTGCTTGACTTACAAAGCCATGTCTGATCCAGCCCTATTTGAAATGCTACACCTAAACAAATCCCAATCCCCACGTGCCACACACTCCAAAGATTACAACCTCATTATCACAATTAACAGAACATGCTGGAGGGACAGGTTCATCTCCAAAAGACTGCCCATACTCTGGAATAAGCTTCCCATTCATGTCAAGCAGAGCAACTTGCTGGCCCTCTTCAAGAGAAATCTTGACGAGTGGATGGGTAACAGAAAGTTCACCCCAGGGATCACTCCAGTTGCCCTACTGGATAGGGGCACTGTGAACTAACATCTGGTGGCATGGTTTCTGGGCAATTCTTTTGGGCTAGGCTTGTAAAGGCTCCAGGCCCATTAGCCTAGTACACACCTATGAACCTATGAACTTACTACCTACAAAGTACACTTAAAATGCTAAATTCTTCTTCTTGTTCACTGTAAATATGTATTTTATGTGGCGCTTATTTCCCAGGCCCTTCCTTAAAAATGGGACTTGTGCCCAGTCAAACTTTCCCAGTAAGCAAAACACAATAAATAAATATATAAATAAATAAACATGTTGCTGTCAAATAAGTTAGAAATTATACCAGTCACCATGTTCTGTAATGACCATTTATTGGGCTATCTGGCAAATCTAGTCTATAATTCATGCATACTGCAGTGGATCCAAAGCACTTCATGTCATAACTTTAAAAAGGCTGTTTTGTGCCTTGCATCATAAGGATGGCACAGACATGTTAAACACAAGACTATATCTCTCAAAATCTATGCCCTTTCAATGATTACACTTTTCATCCTGTAGTGTTTCATGATGCACTGCAAAAACTAATTGTTATCGTTGGCTACAAAGTCTCATGTACGTTGGACAGAACAGTCTTTTGTAATTTAAAAAGTAAATCTTTCAAAGTGCATTTGTCATATTAAGCATGGAGATCAGGTGAAAGCATATAGGAGAAACCAACGTGCGTCGCCAAGATTTTTTTTATTGGCATTTTAACTTTGAAATTAAATATCATAGTAGGGAGGCATAGAAGATCAACTCACACGTGAAACAAAACCAAACATGTCAGGGGAAGCACCTCCACTCCCTAACATGGGGTCAAGCGGCCCCAAATGTACATACAATACATCTTCAGGTACACCACAGTGAGGAAAAGTGAACACTCGTGCATTTCATTGTTCAGCGGTCTCGCACAAACAGGAAAGTCACAGTTACAAAGAATTCCATGACTTCTCGGTATCATGAAACTCAAGATTTGACAGCAAAAGCTGATCACAAGACAACTTTTCTGAGTGGAGAACATCTGAATGAAGCATTCATTGTGTGCCATTTTTTTTGTATAAAACTTTAGCTGATTTCCATGTTGGTACTTTTTGTGATGGGGCTAAGATGAACCTATTGTGTTGTAACTGGGCACTTTAGATTCAATACAAAATCTAAAGCAGCAAGATTTACACTGTATTTGCTCATTCTTACTATGATACTGCAGAAATTGAACGTTCAGACATGAACACTATGAACCATTCTTTATGGCAGTGCCACTTAAAAGTGCATTAAGTCCTAATCATGTGATTCAAGGAAATCACCTGGGCACTTGACATCACAAATTTGCAATGAAAATATGTACATCTTACAAAAAAAATAACTACCAAAGGAAAAATAGAGAACTAGTTTGCAATATACATTGAAAGTAGGAAAATCTCCTCCTCCTCTGCGTACATATGGGAAAGAAAGGTGGGGAGGGAAATTGGTGAACTACTCTGGGAATGGAATAAAAAAAACAATTTGACAAAGGAATAGGAAAAACTAAGTATTTTATTTGTAATTACCAAAAGAGAAAGTGAGTATGCTAACAACAGAATCGATGAAAATGACACAGGAGAGGCTGAATATGATTAAGTTACAGGAAAGAGAAATGATCAGTGCAGGAGACAAAAAGGGGTGCTGAGGTTTCAGCACAACTTCTAAATAACCACTCAACCACCCCTTTATGGAGAGTAGGGGGACTGGAGTAAGGAGGGCAAATATCTGTGGTACCCATTTAAATGGGTTGAACAGTGAGCAGCCAGGATATACAATAGATACAAGGGTGGGAGGGTGGCTTAATGGCTAAGGTGTTTGCTTTACAAACACAAGGTGCAGGGTTTGAGTCTAACTGGCTAGGCTTAAAATGGCTCGCAAGGGCAGTTAGCTTAGTACTGAACTATGAACTACGAACTATGAACTATGAATGGCGTGAGCATGACTGCAGCAGAGAACAAATGATGAAAGCAACACTTAGAAGTTACTGGCGCAGAGCAAAGTACACTCACTGAGATGCAGTATGGGTTTACTAAAAGGCAGATCTTGTAAGAAGAAATGGATCTAGTTATATGACAGGTCACCAGGAAACTAGATGATATTTTTCAGGATTTCAACAAGGGTTTTGTTTTATTCCTATAATGTAAGCACCTTGCAAGGATTTAGGTTCATAGGTTCATAGGTTCATACTAGGCTATCTGCCCGAGGGCATTTACAAGCCTAGCCCATAGTTTTGTAGCTTACGCCACCCCTTTAGTATGGGGAACTATACCCATTATTTTGCTGTACCTCTGTCGAGCAGTGACACTGAGGTAATCCCTGGGGTATATCTGCGATCTCCCATCCATTGGTCAAGATTTCTCTTGAACAAGGCCAGTGAGGTGCTCTGCCTCACATATACCGGGATTTTGTTCCACAGCATAGGGAGTCTTTGGGTGATGAATCTATCCCTCCAGCACATCCTATTAATAGCCGTGTCGAGGTTTAAGTCTCCCGCTCTTGTGGCTCTGACGGATCTAGATTTTTTGAGGTGAAGCATATTCATCAAATCTGGGTTTGACATGGCCTTGTATGTTAGGCAAAGGTCACCTCTGAGCAAGCGGTAAGCGACTGAATAGAGCTGGAGTTCTTTCAGTCGGGCAGCATAGGACAGATGTTTGAGACCCTTTATCCTTTTGGTGAGGAACTTTTGTGGCCTCTCCAGCTGCTGCAAGTGTCGGGTCAGATACATTCCGAATGGGGCATTGTACTCAATCATTGGTCTGATGAGTGATAAGTATAGGGAGACTATGACCTCCCTTGATCTAGATGAGAATCCCTTCATGATAAGGTGGGCAATGTAGAAGGTCTTCCTAACTACTTTAGCTACATGGATGTCGAATGACAGACTACTATCAACCTGGGTCCCCAGGTCCCTGATAACTTCTTCTGTGCTCAGTGGATTGCCACCTATTTGGTAGCTAGGGGTAACCTTGTTTTTCCCGAAGGGTATGACTATGCATTCTTTGGCATTTAACTTTAGGCCATGGCTCTGGCACCAGTTATCCGTTTCTGTGAGACCCTTCTGAAGGATATCTGTGTCAGATGTGTTTTCTACTATGGCGCCCAGTTTGCAGTCATCTGCAAACTTTGTCAGCCATAACCCTCCTGTGGTTGCTTATACTTCGGCAAAGTAGATGCCAAACAAGAGTGGGCCCAGGACTGAGCCCTGTGGTACACCACTTGTGACAGGCTTTGAGTCTGACATGGCGCCAGCAACTCTGACCCTGTGGGTTCTGTCACTCAGCCAGTTTGCAACCCATCTTGTGATGTATGGGTTAACATTTAAGCTGATGAGTTTTTCAATGATACCCGAGTGGGGTATTGTATCGAAGGCCTTCGCCAGATCGAGGTAGGCTGTATGGACTGCCTTTCCCTCATCAATGGCTTTGGTGACTGTTTCGAAAAAGTCAACCAAGTTTAGAAGGCATGATCTGCCTTTGACAAAGCCAAACTGGGATGGATCCAAAGTCTGCAAATTCCCTATGTCTTTATTTATGAGGTCCATTATGATCCTCTCCATGGCTTTGCAGATAAGGCTTGATAAGCTAATGGGCCGGTAATTTCAGGGTCGGTGGAGGCACCGCCTTTGTGAAGTGGGACCACAGTTGCAGTGTGCCACTCCCTGGGTACGTATCCAGAGGTAAGACTATGATTAAACAGCTGTCCTAGCTGTGGGTTTAATTCCTCGTTGAGTTTGTGGAGCACACAGCCGGGGACACCATCAGGTCCCATGGATGCTGTGTTTTTTGCTTTGGAGAGAGCAGTTCTCACTTGGGCGTTGGAGATGTTTGGGGGGCTGCAATCGCTTGGTATAGATATCTCTCCTTTTGGGGAGGGGAGAAGTTTGCACTGAACCTGTCAGCCAGTATGTTGGCAATGTCTGTAGGATCAGTAATCTTCACATCATTTTGAACTAGTTCTGAGCATATCTGGGAGTTTCCTCCCAGGTTTCTAACATAGCTAAAGAAGGCCTTATGATTGTCTTTTGAGTCTTTAGCTATTTTTCTCTCAAAATTTGCTTTGGATGATTTTATGAGAGCTCTTAGTTTTTTACTTATAGTGATCAAGGGTGTCTTACCTTTTAAGGATTTTGCTCTATCTTGTAGTAGCTTCCTCCTTTTGTTGTAGAGTTTGTTTATGGCTGGGGTCCACCAGACTGGACGCTTGCCTTTGGTACAAAGAGTCTTTGTTTTGCTTGGGATTGCCTTATCCATGCAGTCCTGCAGGTGCTGGTAGAAGGCATTTGTAAGTGATTCAGCGGCTTGAGTACTGTTTTCCGCTGGCTCGGGGCCCTTAAAGGAGACCACACTAGTCTTTAGAAGTGTGAAGTCGGCTTTCGAGAAGTTCTTCACTGTGGTCTTTTTATTTCGGGTGGGGGTGGGATGAGGACCTCCAGCGAGATTAGTTTGTGATCTGATCTCACCAGTGAGGGGTATACTTCCGGTGTTGAACATTGTGCTCCCATGTTCATGATGATGAGATCAAGTATGTTTTCTCCTCTTATGGGGATGGTGACTAGTTGTTCCATGGCATTTGAGTTTATGAATTCCAGGAACTTTTGGGCTAGGGTGTTTGGGCTTGAGTAGTGTTCCCAGTCTATATTAGGGTAATTGAAGTCACCTAGTATGATGGTGTTTGGTGATACATTTATCCACTCTAGTGTTTTCAGGAAGGCCATGTGAGGTTCCTGAGTTTGTGAGGGTGGCCTGTAACATGCTACAATTTGCAGAGCAGTCTTGCCTATGGTTAATTGCACCTGGATGGTCTCCGATGCATCGTGCGCTGCCACCAGTCTTGAGGTGTGGGTGTCCTTGATGAATATGGATACCCCCCTCCTTTCTTGGTATTGTCCGGATTTTGGGGCGGAACGCATGATATGAGGTAAAACCTGATAGTGCTGGGGTGCTCTCAGGAGCCTTGAACCAGGTTTCTGTCACAGCACAGACATCGATGTTCTCCATACTGAGAAGGGCCTCGAGTGCGTGCATTTTGAGATTTAGACTTCTGGCATTGAGCAGCATTACCCTTAGTTTTTTCCTTTTTGTGTTCTAAGGTGATAGGTTTAGAATTTGAGCCTTGCCTAAAAAAGGCACTATGGCGGTGGCAAGAGCCTTTGCCAAAATCCGGAATCCCAGGGTGACAGGTGCAAGCCGTCCCTTGAAGCAGCGTGGCTTGTCCAGCATGTCATCCCAGGCAGACAGACATTGGATCCCCTTTGAATGACACCAGAGTTTAAGCCAATTGTTAAAGCTGATCATCTTATCTCTGTATTGTGGCATCATTCTTGGTGAAGGTAGGATACTGCTCAAGGTCAGGGTCATACCTGCCTGGGCTACATAATCAGAGAGCTCCTCAATGTCTCTTTTCATGTAGTCCAAGGAGGTACTTCTCAGGTCGTTTACACCAGCGTGGACAATGACTGAGCCGTATTTGTACCTGCTGTTGAGAGACCTGAGTGCTTGTGTTATGTGGCGGATTCTAGAGCCCGACAGGCAGCTTACTGTGCCCTTCTCCTTACTCAGTCTGGTGAGCGGGACGTCAGTGTGTCTGACTATGGAGTCACCAATGACTAGTGTGTCTGGCATTGTGTTTGGCCTTAAGGGCTGTGACTGTTTGACACTCTGACTGTGAGGTCTATGTGTTGCAGGTGTTGTGTTCTGAGGTGGTGGTTGTTTGGGTGTCTGCTTTGGTGGCCTCTGCTGTTTTGGTAGATTTTTGATCAGAGCCTCCGAGTATGTCTTTGTGTGTTTATGTGTATGATCTGAGGTTGTGATGGTACTATGTGAGACTGGGTCTATAGTGTGTGTGGTAACCTTCTCCTCCTGACTGGTCTTGCCAGTCCTATGTTGAGAGAGCTCAGCCTCCAGTTTGGCCGTATAGTTGCATCTCTCGCATGTATTTGTGTTTTGTGGGAGGAGGAGAGGGTTGTCTGTGTACATGAGGCAATTGTAACATTGCCTCAATATTCCCAGGTTCACCAGCTGAGCAGGAGAGGACACTAGCAACTGATCCCTCGACATGCTAGAAGGACTAGACAAAAAACTTTAAAAGAGATTCCGGGGACGTGGGTGACCGAGAAATGGGGTTTGCCTTTTTGGGGTGCTATCTATAAGAGTGCCGTATCAAGGTAATAAGTACTGTAGGAGCAAGTGCTAGGTTTAACAGATAGAGAATAGTCTACTTGGAGTCAAGTAGAGATGATCTTTTTAGTTATAGGATACGCTGATTAGATCAGTAGTATAGTTCGAGGAAGGTAGTTTTAAGGGAAAATTTGAAGAGTGGACTTTAGGTAGCCCGAATAGTTTAAACCTGCTTAACCGGCCTGCCCTAGTGTGCAACAGTGGCAACTCCGCGCTAATTCACGCTAAAGCGCGCTAAAACGCGCTTTATAGCAGGGGGCTGGAAAAGACAGGAAATTACCCAAAATGGCCAATAGACTACAAGTTACTGCCTTAAACCACTCCTCTAAGGACAAACAGGCAGCTCAGTACTCCCCACTCTCACTGGTGAGTAAAGAAACTTCCCCCTGACCAAACAAGGAAAATGGAGAAACACAGGAATCAAGACAAAGCCCAGGGATCAGCAAAATCTGGTCTCTGGAACACTAGTTAGGAAAGTATAGAAAAGAAGGATATTTTTTTTGTTTTTTTCAAGTTTTTTTACAGAAGGGTTATGATTGGGGATTAAGTTGTCAAGATATAAAAAAAATGGACAGACAACAGAAAATGGTAGTGATGGTCACTCAAGAACTTTCAGACAGTGACAATGTGATTGGCTGCATTCTAAAGTTGTTGTGTACATCTGAAGAGTACAATTCAGACAGAGTCCAGAATCAAGCTTCATGTTATTGATCTGCCTTTAATACAATGTCTTTTGTAATACCTTAGCCTAGCACACTTACCTTTCTTAGCTTAGCACTACCCTTCATGATTTGTATGTACATCATGGCTGTAGTAAGGTTAATATGGATTACTCTGTATACTGCTGTGTGTTTCATAAATAATTTCACTATGTCTTTTAGGCAAATATACTTTATATCATCCTTTATTAGCAGAACTAAACTGCAAGGCTTAGATAATTATATATATATATATATATATATATATATATATATATATATATATATATATATATATATATATATCTATATCTATATATAGGTCTACTTCAGATTAACTAAATCTCATTTGACTGACACCCATTTGACCGACACCCAATTGACCTAATTGACATAAATTTAATTTAACCTAAAGCTCATTTGACTGACTCTCATTTCCCAACATTTAAGCCATAGAGTTTTTGTGGGATTTCCTTAGCCTGTGATTTTCTTGTGAAAAAAAGAATTAATGTAACTTTTAGTGCTGACTGTTAGAATTCCGATAGTCATGTAGAAAGTAGTGTTGTAGTGTTTCTAAATGTGGGTTTTTCTATTTACATTTTTATGGGAAGTATCTAAAGTAATTTGGTGAATGTTTTGTGCATTCCCAGCAGTAGTGGCAGTGTGTAGAATACATGCCCTTCCCCACTGTAGTGCGATCCTGGAGTTAGTATATATAATTAGGGGGGGCACAGCCCCCCCATTGGGTGGTGTAGCCCCCCCACCTAGTTTGGTTGTACATTGTCCCATTTCTACAAACCATGGGGAAAGGAAACATTTCCTTACCCTGGGATTGCCAATCTCGCACTCTTGTCAATCAACTGCCTAGTCAGCTAGACAGCAGTTGTCCTTTACCCACACTCAGTATTTTTTTTGTACACCTATATGTAGTTATTTAAAGGATATTTGTCTCAATTCAACATACTGGCAAACCTTCCCATCTTCAAAAGCAGTGCAATGAGCTGCATGTAGAATATTTTAGCCAGAACCTAATAAATTCCTTAATTCTGCCACTCTATTCTCCTTGTGTTTGCCGCCTAGTGGCATATGAATCCATAAAGTCATCCATCTGAAATTGTTTAGAAAATCATCATCCTGCTCATTATGTATAAAGTCATTTAATTTTAACTGAATACTCTACTAACCAATGGTGCAACCCATTTTTTTTTAACTTATGCTCTAAGGTCCCACATTGCTGTCCCCTACACCCCTACCTGTCATCAGTGGTGCCCCACCTCCTACAATTTTTGATACACGTGTGGAGAGCTAAGTCACCCATTATATCTTCCAAGTTGTGGAACAGCCATGTCGAATGATTGTTTGATATTAAGGAATCTAATTGCCATGGTGATGTCATAAATTGTGGCACCTGACATATTGTTATTCTATTTTTCCTCAGCCTAGTCAAAGAAATATCAGCACATTTTACTATTGTGGCCCCTATGACAAGGATGCTATCATAAAAAACTCCAAAACCATACACTGTGAAGCAGTAGGAAACACTTCCAGTCATCCAAACTCTTCAGTCTAAGCTGTTTTTTTTTATTTTTCCAGCATACAAAGACACAGATTGAGTGCTTTCATGCCTCTGAAACTGGGGACTTCATCAGAATCTGGATTCTATCATAGGCATTAATATACTGATGCAGACTTTGATGGTGTCAGTATATTACATAGGTGATCCACACTTATGACTGAAATATCAGAGAGTTTGATAGGTGAGGTGTGAATGTGCTGCTGAGATTTGGGCGCAGCATTATGTTTTCCATGGGTCTATGAGATGTTTTCTCTTGGTCTATGAGGCTTTGGTAGGGATTCACATAGTACCTCAGCATAAATACATTTGGCATTAAAGATGTGATGTTTATTTATTTATTTATTTGACATTTGTTAACCAGGGTAGTCCCACTGGGCTGCAAAGCCCTTTTTCAGCAGATACCTGAGGAGAAAAGCTCCACAGATAAACAAATACAAAAACAAAATATCATACAATATTAACATACAAGTGTATATACACAGGAGAAGCAGAATACAACTTATAACTAAACATAGAACCTTAGAACGATGCAAGGTGGTGAACAGAAGATGCAGACACAAATCCTTTGAGCACTTTCATTCAATTTTTTGAACTTCATCAGAAAATGAAGAACCTCTCACTCTTCCCACATTATAACAAATTCAAACAGTCACATGACACAAATATTCCAATCACAATGCATTGCACTTCTGTGAAACAATATAGTACAAAAAATGAATAATAAAATACACATTTAGGTGAAAATGCAAACACACGGATAACACTTTGCAAGGGTAAAATATCACCTTAGTACTAGAAAGCACTTAATATTAATGCTTTCGTTTAAACCTGGTACTGTATCTGCTACCAAGGTGATTTGCCACAAAGATTGTTTGCATTCCAATAAAATCTTGTAATTCCCTGTGAAATCCTTGTTAACAACGTAACAGAAAAAGTAAATTTCTTAAAGTCTGGACACATGTTGGCATGTTTAGCAAGGGCATTGGTGAAACCCTCTTTTAAATGTCCACTGTGTTTTCATAGATTCTCCTTCTTAGACTTCTAATAGTCTTTCCTATGTAAAAGGAGAAACAGGAATCACAAGTGACCACATATACTATATACTCACTATCACAGGAGAAGTATTCCCTTTCCCAAATTGTCTTATTACAGTGCTTAAAAAAGTGGATGAAGCGTTGCAAATATGCCTACATTGCTTGCATTTTTTACATGAATAGTTCCCTTTCACATAATTGTGTCCTATATTAGATGACTTATTTGGTGCTTGTTCTAACATAAACTTGATGTTAGAACATTTCTTGTAGGTGAATTTTGGTTTGTCACCAACAACCTGAATAAGTTCTCTGTTGCCCATTAAAACCTTCCAGTTGTGTATTCTTCTTCTTCTTCTTTCGGCTTTTCCCGGTTAGAGGTCGCCACATTGGATCACCTGTCTGGTCATGATTGGCAGTGGAGTTTTACGGTGTCGAGTTCCCAGCCTGGCGCCCAACCTTCCACAGAAGGCACACACATGCACGCACTCACACCTAGGGCCAATTTAGAGTGTCCACTCCACCTACAGCATGTCTTTGGGATGTGGGAGGAAACTGGATCACCCAGAGGAAACCCATGCGACCACAGGGAGGACATGCAGACTCCTTACAGAAGGCACCCCAGCCAAGGATCGAACCAGAGAACCTCTTGCTGTGAGGGGGCAACGCTAACTGCTGCACCACCGTGGCTGCCCTAAAACCTTCCAATTGTGTCTAATAATATTTTAATAACCATCATTTCTGTACAAGAAAGGCTATAGTGAAACCAGTGGTTGCCAAAACAGTGTGTCTAATATCTGACACAGAATGTACCTTCAAAATGGGTCTTGCTACATTTTCCCAATTCAAAGAATGCCCATCTCTTGAAAAAAGTGTTGTCATCAGATGTAAGTTGACTCAATCTAATGAGCTGGCCTTTGATGACCCCCTTCTTCATGTGTGTGGAATGTAGGCTATCCCTGTGCAAATACTGGTTCACAAAAATATCTTTCCTGTATATAATACTGACAAGCATCCTAATGCATAGTTGAAAAGTCAGCTGAATATCCAAAAAGTTAAGAGCTGCACCAAAACCTCCCATAATACATTTAAGAAAGGCAGTTGTATTATTTAAATCACTAACAAAAGACACAAATTCTTCTTTGTTTCCCATCCATAAGAAAAACAAATCATTTATATATCACTGGTATAAAAATATTTTGTGCCTTTGTAGGTGGTTTTGTAAAAACTTTTCTTCCCTCATAGCCATTACTAAATTGACGAAGGCCGGCGCAACCCTTGCCCCCATACCTACACCTGATGTTTGCTTGTAGCATTGGCTGTTGAATTGAAAGAAATTATTGCCCAGAACAAGCCCCATTAAGTTACAAATAATATGTACCTTCTCATTGCTGAAATCAGTAAAATTACTTAAATATTCCCTAAGGTAATCAAGTCCTATATCTTGATTAATACAGGTGTATAATGAGACCACATCCAAAGATGCAAAGTGAAATTCACCAGATGGATGACTCAATTTACTCAGTATTTCTAATAAATGCCACGAGTCCCTAAGGTAAGATTTGGATGCTTGAACAATTGGATTTAACAAAAAATCTAACCATAGTGAAATGGTCTCAGTCTTGGATTTCTTCACTGAGATAATTGGTCAAAAATGTGGATTTACTTGGGACTTATGCACCTTAGGTATTCCAAACAGAACACCCATACTGGGATACTCAGCCCGTAGGAACTCATACGTGCCATGATCTATGTTTCCCTGACAAAACAAATCAAACAAATCTGTATCTACCCTTAAGAAACTAGCTTTAATAGTGCTACTATCTACTTTGATGTAGGTATTGTCATTCTGTAACATTTTTCCATAGAATTAACATAATCTCCAGTTTGCATAATGACAATTATACTACCTTTGTCAGCTCTCATGACTCTTAAGATTTTTATTTTTACTTAAATCACATAGTGCTTGATATTCATTTATGGTCAAATTATACACGTTTGCATCTTGTTAGATATTGCTCATATCCTTCTCTCACATATCACCAAATACCTGTAAATTGTTGCACAAGGGTGGATTGTAACACTGTTACATTTGAATTTGTTCAGATTGGTAGTACACAAATGGGTAACCATGCAAAATGTAGTTGAGATTCAACTTTGAGAAATAATTTCAACTCAACAATAAGTTTAGTAATGTTAACAGAATGGCTAGGAACAAAGGAAAAACCTTTTTTCAAAACTGAAATTGCATCGTGTGACAATGTAACACTGGATAAATTTAAAACATGAAGGCCAAGTCCAATGCATTTTCAGTGGTTAGTTCCTTATCCTATTGTTCTTCCCCTTCCCCTTTGTCTTGTTCTGCGATTGATTGGACCACTTGGGAGTCTGTTTGTTGCCTGCCTGGTCCATCAAAAAAGGACCTGAAGCACGAGTGTTGTCTGAACCAGAAGCAACTGTGGCATAAGTGATGTTTTCCTTATTGTGAGTACCCACTACTGACTAAGCTTCATTAATTCATTGTGCCCCCAGTTGCATTAACATTGTCATTCATGTTGTTGTTGTTGTTGGTCTGAACCTTATTGTCATCAATGGTTGAAGCACCAGCAAGGCCCATTGTTAGTTCCATTGTACAGGATAGGCCGTATAATTAGCATATGCAACTATAAGCCTCCGAAGCTTAGCTTGCTTCCTTGCAATGGTTGAGGCCCTATGTCTGTCTGCTTTAGTCCCAATAACATTATAAAGATGACCCAGCATGTTAAAACAATTGTACCTTTTGATTTTATTGTCTATACCAAACATGGCCCTCTTAATGTTCTCCATTTCACTTGAATATTGCGTAACCAAAAGTTGCATCATGTTGATGGCAGTCTCATTAAACAAATTTACCAAATTCTTGTAAAGTGAATCTCCAAAATTAATACAGTTTGGAAATCTAAAGGCTCTGAGCCCCTGAGGAACACATTGTCACTTAATGCATTCCTCTAAATATAAGATTTCAACCTCTAGTGAAATAAATCGAACTGTGTGTTTCTCTAGTTCAAAAATGCCCTTCCTACAATTCTTTAATGAGGAATCCCTGTCGAAGTTCCAATTGTTGGTATTTTGCCTGGTTAAGTATATACCAAGGGGGGCACTGTATTCAAAGATAGGTCTGCCAAATACAATCGACAAATGACCAACTTTGACCAAGATGCCATTCTTTTGTAAATTGTTTATACTGGCTAAGGAAGTATCTTTGATTTTTTTATCATGCTATTTATTGAAATGTTAGTACACACCGATACTTTTTTTTGCATCATATTTTAATTTATTGTGTTTGTTCCTTTAAGCATTCTCTGGTGCCAATTTTTAACAACAGTACTTAAAGGCTTACTGTGATATAATATTTAGTTCTGGAGAAGTCTATTTATACTAAATATATGAGGGGAAGTGCGGTGGTGGTGCTGCGGTAACATTGTCGCCTCATAGCAAGACGTCCCATTTGATTCTCAGCTAGAGCGTCTTCTGTGTGAAGGCATACGTGAATGGGGCATGCCTTTGTTGAAGGTTGTGTGTCAGGGCTGGTAATCCGGTATGTAAAAATCCACTACCAATCATTAGCGGACCGGAGTTCCACTGTGGCGACCCCTAACCGGGAAAAGCCGAAAGACTCAAATCAAATATGAGGGTAACTGCTTAACTGTTTTATTATCTGGCAGTTGGTTTATGTAGTTTGACATTAATTTGGATTTTTCTAACTTTTTATAATAAATTAATTTTAATCAAAATGATTCCACCTGTTTTTTTTTTTTTTTAGACTATTCCGTGCACTATTTTGTTAGGTTAATGGTTTGGTTGGTGTATGGGCACTGGTTTTAACCAAGTGATGTTTTAAAATATATTTTATCATATATATGTGCAATTCAGATATTTTTTGGCATTTGTTTATCAGGATAATCCATCAGTGCTCAGGGAGAAAAGTTCTGATAACAGATGTTTGTTTAGAAAAGCTAGTTGATGTACCAGTATCTTTACATACAATTATTCACGATGTTAAATTATATATTTTAACATAATTTTACAAAGACTGTTTCAACTCAACTGTTGGGATGATTGTCACTGTTGAAGTGACATCCAACCTCATTTGCAAAAATGGGAAAAAGGGCTTGTAGATGCAGTGCAAATCTTAACATCTTCAACTCTGCCACGTCAAGCTCTGACTCCTACCTTTTTGTCAATGCCACTGTCTCCAACCCATATAACATAGCTGGTCTCACTACCCTCTTATAGATCTTCCCTTTCACTCTTACTGGTACCCGTCTGTCACAAATCACTTCTGACACTCTTCTCCACCCACTCCATCCTGCCTGTACTCTCTTCAAATATTTCAAGCACTGGCATTAATGGCCATCTAGCCTGAGAATATACCAAAACAGTTGCTGCCATAAGTGTCCAGCCTGTTCTTACAAATATCTAAATTAGTTCTTGCTTTAATATAATTTGGTAATCTGTTCCATGCATCAGCTGCTCTCTCAGAGAACCAGTAAGTACTTTTCATTCCTACAGAATCATCTACATAGTTTGTCTGATTATTCCCTATTACTTGTTTAATTGTTAACCTGGGGGAGGGGGGCAAAATGTGACCATTAACAAGCACTTAGAATGATCAACAGTTTTCTCTGTCTTCTACTGGTTACAAAGGCAGCAACATTAATATCTTAGCTCCAGGTTACTTGTTTAGGGATATGAATTTGAATAACATCCTTTGAAGTGATTTTTCTTTTAACTGTACAATATTGTTAATGCATATTAGTTAAAGTGAAAATGTATATACTTTAAGCATTCAGGTAGGGTTATTGGTATAATTTGACTGAAATTTCACATTATAGTGACTTTTATAGTATATAAAATGTGAATAGTCTTGAGAACACCAGTAATGTGAGTGCTTGGGAGAGTTTGAAGTCTGGCAGTAAATGGGATATACTGAAACTGTGAGCTGTTGACAAACTGTTTCTTATGGTCCAAGGTTTGATTCCCTTGGCTTAAGATATGATTCTGAGCTGTTTACTTAACCAGATAATGCTCTGGGGGTTTTGAGAAACTCAGATAGTCTCAACAGTGTACCTGATTGCATGCATTGTAAGTGTATAGGAACCTAAATATTAAACATGCAGGTCCTTATAATGGCTGTATGAAAACAAAGGAAAAACTACGGTATGATAAAAGAGGGAGATGAAATTAAAACATATTTAATTATTGCAATTTAGATTTTTTTTTGTATAATATTTATTCATTTACCATTTGTTTGCCAAGCAGGTGAGCTGTTGTACTCTCCGTTTTCAGTCACCCCCCAGCAACTATCATATATTATAATAGATAGAATGGTACAGTAAAGTATGCATACAGTGTGAGTAAATGTTGAAAATAACAGACCGAGCATTTACATACAAAGATGTAAGCAATAACATTATTCACAGTAACTTACAGTTGTAATAATTAAGCATTCAGTTCATAAAGAGAGCACTGTCCACTTGCAAAAAAATTAGACATTATCCTAGAGACTGTGAAATGCAGGTGAAGTATATTCCCAGGTGACTGAAGCATGCATGATTGTCTTCAATTTTTAAGATGTTTTGTTAATGCTGATTTTAAACTGTAGTTCAGAATCTATTTCTGGCTTCACTTGATAGATGCATCCAGGTGGCAGGAGTATGTCTGCAAAAGACTGTTTCCCTTACAGTAGTTTTAAGCCATAGTCTAGCTAGTATATTTATTCATTTCCTTGGGACTCTGACATTATATTTTGTATTCCTTTAGCAGGAATCTTTTCTTTAGTGGAGGGCAGAATCCTGAAGCATCTGCCTTTATAAAAACAGTAACATAATTTCCATCTCTGAAGATATGGACTGTTTTTCCACTTCATTAAAGAGATATTTGGAAAAACACTTGGACAGATGTAAAAAGGAAGATGCAAAAGACTGATACTACAGCTGTAAATTCCAACAAATCTCTCAAAGAATCTACTGATAACTGACACTTATTTGCTTTTGCTAACAAAATAGTCTTTCAGTTAAACATGCTATAATTTTATTTCAATTAACATATCTCAAAACACTTACTGCCTTTACCATTTAATTATAATCGCAGGAAGAGAGGGGAATCATTTCAGTGATGCACCCCTTGCTTCAAATATCCTGTTTTTCAGTCATGATTGCCTGAAACTACAAAATAATTAAGGTCAGCTTTTTTTGTTTAGAAATGTATTTAAATACTTATTTTATGTTAAATATATGTAGACTATTTCTGTATGATTTAAGTTCTTTAATTAGTTTCTGAATCTAAAAGTATTATAACTACCCAACATAGATATTAATATTACTTTTAACTTTACTAAATTCCACTGTTATAGCAAGTCATTATTTCTCAAACACTACTTATTAAAAAGCTTATCTTTTAAATGTATAACAAATACATCTTCATAGACATAAGAAAGTATGGACTGAGTTCCAATTAAACTTTAGAACTGACAGTTAAATGTCAGTGATGGCATGCGAGAACATGAGCTGGATTCACAAATACTTCACTTAAGTCATAATAATTGTATTATGGTTAGTTCAAGTAAGACTTATAAAGGTAGCATTTATCTTAAAGTAGTTCATTTAATTTTAAACTATGACAATGTGTACTTGGAAAGTACAGTTTCATATTAGTGAATTTCTTTATTTTAATTTATGCTTAAAAGCTCAGATGCCTATTAAAACATATGGATTTAGTCATTTGTAATAGTTTCTAGCAACAATAAGGCTTATATCTGGAAAGAAAAAGAAATTGAATTGTTAAATTATTAACAAAACTGTTCTTTTTGTCTGCAGTAATTTCCCTCAACTAGTTAATATAATCTATATTAATCATCTGAATCTTTCTAGTCCTATATACACTCATAAAAAGAGATTTATTTATTATTTAATTGTTTATAGCTCAGTTGTGTAATTCTCACTTATAGGACTTATTAGAGCTTTTGGATATGGTTATGATGGTTCAGGAAAGCAGTCTGACAGATCCAAGTTTCTCTCTCAGACTGGAAGTTTTAATAATTCCATGTCTGGTTCTGGGAAATCATATTTTCTTTGATTATATGTTTCACATCATCATTTTTATTTCCTTTTTAGCTCGGCCTGAATCCATGACACCATACTTTGCTAGTATTGCTAATGTCATTTTAATTACAATATATTTATTTAAAATGTCTCATGTGTTTCAATATATTAGAAATAGTTATAGGAATAAAACATCAACCACTGCTTATTATATTCCTAAATACCCTCACATACATCTATGTCTTTATCCATAACTTCTCTAAACATTGATGGTCTGAACAATCCAAGGAAAATGGTAAACTTGCTAAGATACTTAAATGTTAATAAATTGCAAGTTACATGTTTACAGGAAACTCACTTTAATCCACTGAAAAAATATTTGGAGTCTTAATTATTTAATAGTGGCTCACTCCTCATATAAATCAAAGAGGATGGGGTGTCATGAATCTGTGGAAGAAAAATGGTGTAAGTGCACAAATCATATACAGATATAAAGTTCCAGAAGGATTATTAGCCATTATTATTTTAAAGCTTAATAACAGAATTTGGACGCTTGTTAATCTTTATTGGTTTCAGGGATTAGGAGTAACAACAGCAAAATGTCATCTTGATCTCATAACTAGTGTTCACAAAGGCAATCCCATACTGGGAGGAGGCTTCAATTGCATTTTGGATAGCTTTGACACCATAAACAATTATCCACTTAAGCTAAACTCTTTAAAAAATGGATTGAGTCTCCCACCTTATATGAAACATTTAATTCCAAACACAATAACTCACTATGTTTTTCTCATATAGATCATAGATTTAAAATCCAAACAAGAATAGATAGAATTCTAATTTCCAATGACTTAAAATTAAAAACTCCCTCCTAGTTGAGCTAGCAAGTACGACCAGTGCAAGGCAACATAAATATCTACAACCATTATTACCTTACATCAGGGCGAGGTTGAAGGATACTACAGAGATTTTACAATTATTTCTGAATTACAGTTGGAACCCAACTGGCTCATGCGCAGACTGGATGTCAAATATCTTTATACTAGTATCCCCCATTGGGCGGGGTTACAAGCTTTGGATTATTGGTTGAATAAAGCTAATCTATACCCACCTGTATTCAACACCCTCCTCATTGTTCTGACGGAACATGTTTTGACCAAGAACGTTTTCTACTTCAGGGGAGTATGTTATTGGCAACAGCAAGGGACAGTTATTGGGGCCTCATTTGCCCCCATATATGTGGACCTCTTTATTTGGTTTATAAAAGATCAGATTATATATGATGACATGCATAACATTTTTCTTCCTGAAATAGATATTTGAAGGCATTTCTTGGACAGTTGTTGAATGATCTGGAGAGGGGGTGTTGAATATTTGATGGAGTTTTTGGAATATCTAAATGAGAATCGATGGGGGATTTAATTAATTGTCACATATCAAAATAAAGAGATACATTTTTTGGATGTTAGGATTCTGCACCTATCTGATGATACCCTGAGTAGTTCTGTTTATAGAAAGTACCCACAGTATAACAATTTACTTTATGCAACCAGTCTTCATCCTAGGCACACTATCAATAACATACCAAAATCACAATTCCTAAGGGTAAGAAAAATCTGTTCTTCTGACAAGGATTTCCAGTCAGCTAAACAAGATCTTGCGGCCAGATTTTTGAAGAGGGGATATAGGACACCAGATGTACATCAGGCAGTTTTTGGGCTACCAACTGTGACAGATCAGATTTGTTGAAATATAAAGATAAAAGGGCAGGATCTGAATCCATAAGGTTTGTTACAACATTTGGTAACAATGTTAATTTACTAAAGGATGTAATCAATAAACATTGGAACATATTAAAAGCCAATGAGGAATGTTTGCCCAACAGTTGCCAATTTTCCTTTAGGAGGGGCAAAACATTAACATCTTATTTTGCACACTATAAAAGGATATCAACAGGTTATTTGAATAAACAACAGCTGTCTATCACAGGGGATACACTTATTGGATCTTACCCATGTGGTCACTGTAGCTTTTGTAAGTATATGTTCAAGACTACAGTTGTTAGTAGTAAGAACACTGGCTGAATATTTGATATAAAATGTTTTGGCAATTGTAGTCAGGATTGGGTGGAATATTTGGTGACCTTTCTGTGTTCTGCCTTTTATGTAGGGCAGACCTCTAGACAATTGAAACAATGTATTGCAGAACATCTTAGTGACATGCATCACAAAAGACTTACAAATGCCCTTTAATGACACTGTCAAATTCACTTAACAGCTAACTTCAAATTTATTATTATTGATCAGGTCAGGGGCAATAGGTCATCAAAACAGGGTTGGCATTCTATCTTAACGAACAAAGAGAGAAAATGGATTATTAAAATGGGAGCGCTATTCCATCCAGGGCTGAATGATAAATTATGAATTTTCAAAATAAACATTCTAGAAAGAAAGGGGTATATGTAGATATATTATTTTTAATACAAGGTCATGAGACATATATTTTATTTTTGTATGCATGTTTTGGTGTGTTTATTTTGTTAAGGAAGTGATGTCATAATGATTGACATGTATGCTATATAAGGAATATGAGAAATGAATGTTCAATCACTGAGGAAGGCATGTTGCCAAAACCGGTCTGAACTAAGGTGAAATAAACTGATTATTTGCTTGAGTCCCTGGTGCTGCCATTTCTTTTTGGATAAAGTTAAAATTAAAAAACTCATCTTTTTCTATACTCCCATGTCCTCTTTCTGATCATAATTGCCTCGTACTTAAGTTGCAACTTAATTTTATTATGCTAACCCCCATAACTAGAATACCAGCCTATATAACTAAAATCAAGGACTTTAAAACTAGGTTTTTAACAGAATTGCAGTTCTTCTTTGAAGTAAAACATACTGCTGATACTAACATAACAATGGTCTTGGATGTTTTAAAAGCCTATATTTATAGTAAAACTGTCACCTGGTATAAAAATAAACTAAACAAATTAGACTCAGAGATGGAAAATATACAATTACAACTTTCAACAATTAAGTCCAGAAGTACACACCTATCATTGGATGATAAGAAGACAATAGATTAACTAAATAAATACTTAGATATTTTATCACATGAAATTAATTTGGCATTAGAATGACTGAAATTAAATTTTTATGATTCAACTCCAAAACATATGCACAATTTATCAGCAAGAGTCAAAATTCAATCTAAGTCAAATAATATTGTGAAAATACTGCATGAAGACACATAACTATCTTCTCTTAATGTGGAGGCAATTCCTGAGAAACTTAAAACAGATCTTGAGAAGCAAATATCTATAAATGAAGTAAAAGATAAAATCAAGACATTTAAACCTACTAAAACCCCTGGTGCAATGTCATTATTAATTAAATTTATAAACTATTCAATTCAACTATTATATTTTTACTTCACAAAACCTTGATTGAAGTACAAACTCATTATTCCAGCAACATCTTGGAGATATTCCCTGATTACATCTATTCTTAAAACTAATAAAGACCTACAACGTTGTAGTGCCTATAGACCCATCTCCCTCTTTCACAATGATTATACGATCTTCATGTCCATATTTGTTGACAGAATAAAGGTCCAACTCTCTGAAATGATAAATAATGACCAATCAGGATTTATTTACAAAAGGTACACTCATGATAATATTAAAAGAGTTCTTACACTCACTGAATATTTAAATAGAGAGAATGAAGAAGCTTTACTGGTTAGTTTAGATATAGAAAAGGCCTTTGATTTTGTCAAGTGGGACTATCTTTTTGGAATACTTTCTTCACTAGCATTCCCCTCTTCTTTCATTTCTATGTTAAAAACTATTTATAACAACATCTTAGCTTATGTCAAAGTAGGTCCTTTTACTTCAGAATATATAACCATAACTAAAGGTACAAAACAAGGCTGCCTGCTATCTACTATTTTATTCACACTTGCCATTGAAGCCTTTGCCTCTCAGTATGAGATAGCATAAAGGTTATATGTATTGATATTTACAATAATTTTAACTCCAAAGTAACACTTTTACTTGCCCAAATCAAAAACAGTTTTATATAAACTAGATTCTAAAAATGAATTATTTTCAAAGATTTTCTGATCTTTATTTTAACAAACAGAAATCAAAGCACATCATACTTAAAAATAAGCTAAAAAAGTCTGATAATCAAAACATCATTGGAGAACAAACAAATTCTTTAAATTATTTGGGCATAGTCTTATGTAGTACTATAGAAAAGACAATAGAAATTAACTATAAAAATATTCTATTTTTAATAAATAATCATATAAGTAAATGGAATAATATAACAAAAGTTAAAAGAAATACCACTGAAGCAGTTTCAAATACTGTGTTGAGGAAAGACAAAAATGAATAACTCCAATAAAAAACAGACACAGTCACGACCGCAGTATCCAGTACTAAAAATGTTACTACAAATGCACAGAACACAAATGCTTTCACTATAATAGCTTCATTAGGTGTATTAACATGCACAGTAAAACACAACTCCTATAAAGCACTAAGGTAACAGTCACATGATACATTCCAATTACTATTTAAAAGCATATTACATACAAAATACCAGCACATGATTTAATAGCACATTAAAACATAAATAAAACATAAATACATTAGTGAAAGCTGCACTATCTCCTCAAGGGTCTATTTTTAAGTCGGGGTCTCTGGAGTACAGGTTCATTAAGACCATGCCCTGAGTCCCCTCTCAACCTAACAATCCATGTAGACTCTAGGTCTTCAGTCTTATTAGCTATATCACCTAACCTGGAGCTCTCTGATATTCTACCAATGACCAAGAACTTGAACACATGGTGTCTGTTTTTTTAAATGGAATAATATGTTAATTTCTTTTAAAGATAAATTACAATTGATAAAAATGACTCTTTTGCCAAAAATTGTATACAATGCTATAGCTCTTAATATTTCTCATGGAAATAAATTCACTAAAGATATAAATAGGTTATTAATACACTTTTTATGGTATCCTAATAGGAATAGAATTGCTTATCTACATCATAGTAGGCCATGGGATCAAGGTGGTATAAAGTTCCCAGACATTGCACACACATCAGAACATTTTTATTTAAAGATCTCATAAATTAGATTGATCCAAATTACAACTCCAACTGGAAATCCCTATATCTTATTATAATATTAAATGGAAATATTTTGTTATCAAAATTTCCTTTGAGTAATCTTTCTAATAAATGGTGGCATTTTCTTTACTATATTGTACAGTATAATATAACCAAACCTACAAAGCTAAAATCTTTGAACCACATCTTCAACAGCTTTAGAAAACTTGTTAATTCTGGTGTATATATTAAAATCTGGTTTGATTTGCCAATATCTTCAAAATCACAAAGAATTTTCCACATAAACTTAATTTCAACATGTTTAATGCATGGGAAGTTAATTTTAATTGCTAGCAACATTGTATAAAATATCTAAACATATTGGATATTCAATTACTTATTAAAAATATGAGTTGTCATCACAAGACTGGTTATTATTGCAAAGCATACCAACCTACACAAAGATCTTTGCAGAGTTATTAAAAACTCATGTTTTCTAGATCAACCCTATTTAATATTTTTATATAGCTGAAGTATTGCATAACAATTTTATAAATGATAACATCACATCCAAATTATATGGTATTCTAATAAAATATAAGACTACTTCAACTTCTAAACAATGGAATTTTAAAACTAAAGGTCTCTCTTTTAATTATTCCCAGATGGGGAAGGCTAAAATTTTATCCTCTTTTAAATCCACATCTTGGATTCAGTACTGGAGCATTTTTACCTGGAAATGTCTTCACAGAGACTTTTTTTTACTTCAGACAAAATAGCTAAATTTAGTACATCCAGTAGAAGAAAACATGGCTGAATGAAAAAAGTTCAAAAACATGGGAAAGTAGTGAAGTAAAGGTTACAACTTCTAAAAATATAATGTACATATGTGAGGAAGCAGAGTCAGTATAAGCATATCCTTTACATGGTAGCATAATAATAATATAAAATGTTCTACAGATTGGGTGTTTAGGTCGCCAAGTGCAGAGTGTAGATGTTAAGGGATGAGATAGTGGGTTTTTCATATGCTAAAAAGGAGAGAATATAATCAAAATATTCTGAAAAGAAGAAGAGAGGCAGAAGTAAAATGGAGTGAAAATGGAAATTAAGGAGGATTAGGGCAAGAACATGATCTTGAGTTCAGAAAGTACTTTTTGACTTCAGCTTTGAAACACCTGGTACTATTAATGCTACTGATGTTAGGATGAAGCCTATTCAAAGCTTTGGACACTGAATTGTTGTAGAGGAGTTTGCTAATGTTTTTGTTTGGTTTATAGATGTCTATAAGGCTTTGGTTAGAGCTACAAAGTGAGCAAGCTGGGATATAAGGGGATACTGTGGAAGAAAGAGAGGAACAGGCAAAGGGTTTATGTAGTAGGGTGTGTGTGAGCTGCAGCTGAGAAAGAAGCAGGAACTGGGGGAATTCAAGCCATTAAAGTTGTTTCACGGCAAGACAATGATGTGATTTATATGGTTGGTTAGAGGCAAATCTGGCTGTATTGTTATAAGTTTGTTCCAGTTTGGAAAGTAGGGATGACTGGAGATGGGTAAGAATAGGAGAGGTGTTGAGAAGGTATAGGAGGAGGAAGGCTTGAGCTAGAGTGGGTTTGGAGCTGGGAGTTAGGAATTTTTTATTTCTGTAGAGAAGACCCAATTTCTGGTTAGTTTTTTAAATACAGTGTTATATATGGATGTCAAATTTTAGCTGGTCATTGATTATAGTACCAAGTAACTTGGTGTGTAGTTCTGCTTTGATAAGGGTGTTATCAAGAGAAGAAATGGTAAGGGTGGATTTATGGTGGGAGAGAGATTTGAGAAGGAATAGTAGGAGCTTAGTCTTTTTTGGGTTAAGTATGAGTTGGTGGTGTGTTAGCCATGTTTCCACAGATGAGAAAATGTTTTAAGTGATGGAAAGAAGGTTAAAGATGTTATCTGAGAAAAAGATGAGAGTAGAGTTGTTGGTGTATTGTATGAGGCAGAAAATGGTGCAGGAGGAGTGTAGATTATTAGTGAAGATGTTGAAAAGGAGAGTACCAAGGATTGACCCTTGAGGGACACCAGTCTGGCTGGGTAGGAAAGGGGACCAGGTGAATAGCCATCTGACAGACTGGAGCCTGTTTGAGAGATAGCTTGAGGACAAGTGAATAGTAGAGGTGGAGGGTTAAGATCAGTTAGTTTAGCAAGTAGCTTGGAATGAGAGACAGTATCAAAAGCTTTATAGATGTCAAGGAAGAGGAGAGATACAAGAAGATTTTTGTCGCTGGCTTAAGCAACAGTGTGAGTGAAGGATAGGAGGGCAGTGAAAGTGCTATGATTAGGCCTGAAGCCATATTGAGAAGGGGTCAGAAGGTTTTCATCAATTAGATACTTAAGAAGCTGGTTATGAATACATTTTTCAAGGATTTTGGAGATTGGAGAGAATGCAATAGGTCTGTAGGTTGAGGAATCTATGGAGTTACCTACTTTGTGTAGTGGTATGGTGGAGGAAGGATTTCCAAATATTGGGGACAGTGGATTCTTGGACAGATCTGTTCACTAGGATTGAGACAGGGTAGGCTATAGAGTATAGAGTGGGCTGAAAGTTTAAGAAAGGGGGGAGGGAGGCTGTCAGTAGATGGAGATTGTGGTTTTAGTCTTAGTAGAAGGTACTATATGTAAGCAGTGGAGACAGGATTATGAGAGAAAGGGGAGGTCTTGCTCGTAATATGTGTGGTATGAGGAGTTTTGACTTTGGCAGGTTTGGGTTAGTTTTTGAATTGATTCAATGAAGTGGGTATTAAGTAAGGTGGCAGTTTCTTGGTTCAACAGGGTGCAAAATTGTATTGCGTGAGTGCCAGACTTTTTGGGGGTTAGAATTTTGGATGAATAAAGCATTATAATAGAAGGTTTTCTTGTCTTTATTGAGTTCTTTTTTTGAAGGTTTTAGAGTTCTTTATATTTTTGGAAAAGTGTTGCAGATTTACTTTTTAGCCACTGTTTTCAGCACTATCCCTTTTTTCATGAGACTGATGGTGTCTTTAGGGAGTCAAGAAGAGTAAGTTGTTTTGATTCCAGCTTTTCTTAATGGAGCTATAGATTCAAGGATATCAAGAAAAGTGCGATTAAATTGTAGAACTGGATCAATGAGGGGAAGGTATTTCAGGTGGCACCAGTTAATAGAAGTGAGCATATTATGAAAGGTTTCAGTACTAAAGGAAGAAAGGTTGTGACATTCTCTATAATGGTGGGACTTAGATATTTGAAGGGAGTGTCCTTGGACTCTAGTAGGGAGGTGGTCACTTAAGGAG
The DNA here is from genome assembly GCF_019279795.1 of Protopterus annectens. Classification (NCBI taxonomy): domain Eukaryota; kingdom Metazoa; phylum Chordata; order Ceratodontiformes; family Protopteridae; genus Protopterus; species Protopterus annectens. Next base: position 1,026,998,541 of record NC_056739.1, on the reverse strand, counting down.
TTGAGTAGGGTGCTGGGGTTATGATATAGGGTAGGATCACAGATAAGAATCCAGTCTAAAGTGGAGCAGTTAGTATTTTTGTTATTGAAGTAAGTAGGAGTTGAGATAAGTTGATGGAAGCCATAGAGGTTAATATGTAGGGTAGAAGAGGTGGTAGACATTTTGCCAGTCAATATTAATGTCTCCAAGTAGGTGAGTTGTTTGGTGGTATATATATATATATATATATATATATATATATATATATATAGCTGCAATGGCAAATTTTGGGGAGGGGGTTGATGTGACAGTTAAGTAATAGTAGTTCAGCTGGTTGAAATTAGGGTGAGATATAGGCAGGGGGATAGGCTGAGGTGCTCGGAGAACATAACTGGACCACCACCACCTTTTTTGTAGGTTCTGTCTACACAGTAAATATTGTAGTGGAGAGGTAATATTTTAGTATCAGAGATGTGTGGTTTTAACCATGTTTCAGATAGGGCTAAGGTATGATGGGAGTAGTGGGTGATCCCAAATGTAGTTCTGTAACTTAGAGAGATATTTTAGCAGGTTGGTATTTGTAGTAGTTGGGATGGAAAGGCCAGGATTGGGGTGGATGCCACCATCTAATAGTAGGGTGTTTGAGAGTGGGATTGGCTTTATACTGTAAAAAGAGAAACTGTAGGTTTGGATTTAGGTTTAGGGGATGGTGTTAAGAGAGTGAATATTTTGAGTTTGTGGAGTTGGGTAAAGGAGGAATTGAAAAGAGCGGGGGGATTAGGAAGGGCAGGGAGGGTTCCTTGGGAGTAAAGGTTAAGTATATGAGGAGATGGATGAAAGTGATTAAGTTTTGTATGACTGAGGTAAGGAATGAGAAATATAGCAGTAGAATAGCTATGAGGTAGTGGGGGGCATCCTGTGTGTCTCAGACATGAGTAGTAGAAAGTTAGAAATATGAAGTGATAAGAGATGAAATGTAAGTAGGTGAGATTACCTATTAGTAGAGGTAGGGGATAGAGAAAACTATGAGGAAATAGTATTCTGTGAGCAAATAGTGAGAGATGAAGCTATTAAGATACTGCAGGTGCGATGGAGTTAGTGAGAGGGTTAGTGGAGTTAGTGAGAGGGATGGAAGATGTGAGAGTGGAGTGGTAGGAGGTAGAGCAGGGAATGCTAGGATTGGTAATTAGGAGATGTGAGAGGGGCTAGAACAAGTGCATTGGGTATAAAGCTAATGTATTGTGGGGTTGGTGGGAATGGGGGTAGGGTAGGGGCACAGTAAGCCCAAGCGTAGCAATGGCGAATGGAGCGGGATGTACCTTGACACAGACTGTGCTTTGAAACTGTAGAAGTTTGGATATCCCGCCACAGGTTTGAGCCAGTATTACTAATTACCAAACAATATGTTCAGCAAGTGGTTGACATAGCTGTACTTTGGGGAGTAAATGCTTAGTTCAGACAGCTGGTCACCTTGAAAAAACTAAAAACAGAAATATGTTTCTAGGATTTATATTGTAGCCCCAAACAGGTAGACTAGAGGACTATCACTTTATAGTAGCAGATGGGGGGAAAGATCCTTCTTGTGGCATTCCTATTAGTGTGTGCTGTACCTTGTTAACTTTTTAAACAGTGTTAGTAGCCAAAGTAGAATATATTTAAGTTCTTTCCTTTACTTTAGCAGAGGTAATTTAAGGATGAGGTACGCTGACATACAATGCTTTCTAAAGAGTCAGTTGTCCGCTTGAGTTGCGAATCAGGAATTAGGTATGAGTTTGAGGGATCCAGGCCAGGAAGCAGACACTTGCGGTTAACAGGAATAGATGTACTGTAAAAGAAAAAGATTCAAATAGTAGAGTTAACTGTCAGTCATATAGGGGGATAAAACTATCTTAAAATTATTCAAACAAAGAAAAAGGAGATTAAAATAAAGCAGGGATAGTGGAAGGAGGGCCAAAAAAACTATATGATACAGACATAAGTAATATTCACTAGTCACTAGGACTGCCTAAATCTCAAAACAAGCTCAGGCAATTAGCTAGATATGTTCGCTATAATCAAATAAGCAGAAAGCTAAAGGGGGGGTTATCATTACACTACTGAGAGAAATTACATGAGCAGATGGATCTAATAAAGCAGGTGATAAGAGCAGTGATTCAAATGAACAGTACCATGTCTATCAATATAATTTTAGCAACAAGAGACAGGCAGCATCTTGACTTACATATCAAAAAAGGTATACAAACAGTTAGTAGACAGTGTCAAAAAGGAAAATAAAACAAATAAAATACAGAGCTATATTGACTGTAAGCGCACTCAAAGTATCCAATTTTGTCTCCTTTGTAAAAGTATCAGTAAAACTTAATGCCAAACTGTGCAGTCAATTAATGTGAATCTCTGTTAATGCAGAAATACCATCTAGCAATACCAGTGTTGGTCAAACAACCAGTAAATGGGATAAATCAAACCGTTGTTCCTCAGTATATGAACATTACTGTTGAAAAGGCAGAGTAATAGATACTATATCATTCATACAACTTACATGGCTGGCGCACTACCTATGCACGAGATGCCAGGAGCAGCATGATTCAAAGATGGATGTTTAAAGATTGCACCCTTTCTCACTTGTAAAGTAAATAAGCTTTGTTAAGACATTAAGGGGGGATGAGACTATTTGCAGCCAAGGAGTGCAGTGGGTAGAGTAATATGAAATAAATTACTGGCAGTTTGGGTATCCCGCCACAGGTTTGAGCCAGTATTACTAATTACCAAATAATAGGTTCACCAAATGGTTGCTATATCTTTACTTCAGGGATAAATGCTTAGTTCAGGCAGTTGGTCACCTTGGAAAAAATTAAAAGCAGAAATATGGTTCCTGGATTTAGACTGCAGCCCTGACCAAGCAGACTAGAGGACTATCATTTTATGGTAGGAGATGGGGGGAAAGGATCCTACTTGTTGCGTTCCTGTTAGTGTGTGTGCTGTAGCCTTGTTAACTTTTTAAACAGTGTTAGTAGCCAAAGCAGAATATATTTAAGTTCTTTCCTTTATTTTATCAGAGGTAACTTAAGTATAAGGAACACTGACATACAATGCTTTATAGAGAGTCAATTGTCCACTTGATTTGCGATCCAGAAATAAAGTATGAATTTGAGTGATCCAGGTCAGGGAGGAGACACTCACGGTTAACAGGAATAGATAGAAATGCTTTCTAAAGAGTAAGTTGTCTGACTGAGTTGCGATCCAGGAATAAGGTACATGTTTGAGGAATCCAAGCCAGGGAGGAGATGCTCACGGTTAACAGGAATAGATGGAACGGCTGGTGCACTACATGCAGGATGTCAAGAGCAGCATGATTCAAAGATGCATGTTTTATAAAATAATTATAAGATGATTATAAAATAAATACCCTATTAATTAACAAAGATTTAAATTAATTGATAGAAATTAATGGTGAATTTAAATGGGATATTAAAGAGGTTAAACATTTAGGGGTTATTCTTTTATACAAATGTAAAAAAATAATTATTTATAAAATATATAGACAATATTAAACAAAAACAAATAATAAGTTATTCTTTTCTATTGAAGCTAGATTTATTTTAATCAAATTTTATTCAAAATACTATACAGACTTTAGTTCCTTCTAAAGAACACATTAAATAATTTAACAACATTTGTTTGAAAATATTCTGCCACAAAATTCAATGGGCATGATGGTAGAGCTGGGGGCATACCTCTCAACTGTCCAGATTTTCACAGAATACCCAGATTTTTTTCTTTTTATATATATATATATATAGAGAGAGAGAGAGAGAGAGAAAGAAAGAGAGATTAAGTTTTACTTGTTTTGCTACCCTCTTGACAATTACATGTATGCTACAGTCTACATAACGTACAATTTCCAATGCCCCTTCTACAACTCTCCAGCTGGATTACAAATTGTAATTCAGTTTCCAATTTCTAAGGCTTTTGTAATGGTCATCTAAAGAAATTTATAATATTCCAACCAAGTGGTCTAAAAACCAAATGTCCTTAACTGCAGTCATACTACGATTTGAAATGAAAGAACTCAGTAACAGACCAGGATTTATGAACATGTGAATATAAACTAAGCATTTCATTATATGCAGCTTTTGTTCTTAATGGGTTACAGAGAGTATAGGTAGGAATCAAACATTTTGTCACATTGAGTATGGCTGTTATGCAATAGAATAGCATAACATCTGGAGAGATTCCAACTGCTACACAGGGGAGGGTTAAACATTGTATTCTATCTTCCACCATTGTGTAGTACTCAATGCATGAAGCAACAGTGTGAATGACCCCATGCAGGGCTGTGTGTGACTCAGGAAAAACAATAACTACATATAAACTAGTCTCTGCTAAACAAGTTACAGAACACTTCACAGTGTATTGGACAGCATAATGCCCCATCACAGATGATGTGTTTATCAGCTAATGTGTATAAAAGAAAAGAAAAAGAAAGAAAAAAAATGTATGGAAGGAAAATCCTAGCAGTCTCCAAGCCTGAGTGCTGCAGGTAAAATCTAGAGTCCAAGGATTTACATTCTTATTGCTGTGGTTTATGGGCTTGCTATTCTTTACATAAGTCTCCCATAAGATCCTAAAGCCCTGCTGTGTTTACAGAAGTCTTCAGG
>NC_056739.1:1026621404-1026666404 GCF_019279795.1 Protopterus annectens | reverse complement strand
TCTATTCCTGATACATAGTACTGAGATGAGGTTCTATTCCTGATACATAGTACTGAGATGAGGTTCTATTCCTGATACATAGTACTGAGATGAGGTTCTATTCCTGATACATAGTACTGAGATGAGGTTCTATTCCTGATACATAGTACTGAGATGAGGTTCTATTCCTGATACATACTACTGAGATGAGGTTCTATTCCTGATACATAGTACTGAGATGAGGTTCTATTCCTGATACATAGTACTGAGATGAGGTTCTATTCCTGATACATACTACTGAGATGAGGTTCTATTCCTGATACATACTACTGAGATGAGGTTCTATTCCTGATACATACTACTGAGATGAGGTTCTATTCCTGATACATAGTACTGAGATGAGGTTCTATTCCTGATACATAGTACTGAGATGAGGTTCTATTCCTGATACATACTACTGAGATGAGGTTCTATTCCTGATACATAGTACTGAGATGAGGTTCTATTCCTGATACATAGTACTGAGATGAGGTTCTATTCCTGATACATAGTACTGAGATGAGGTTCTATTCCTGATACATAGTACTGAGATGAGGTTCTATTCCTGATACATAGTACTGAGATGAGGTTCTATTCCTGATACATAGTACTGAGATGAGGTTCTATTCCTGATACATAGTACTGAGATGAGGTTCTATTCCTGATACATAGTACTGAGATGAGGTTCTATTCCTGATACATACTACTGAGATGAGGTTCTATTCCTGATACATAGTACTGAGATGAGGTTCTATTCCTGATACATAGTACTGAGATGAGGTTCTATTCCTGATACATAGTACTGAGATGAGGTTCTATTCCTGATACATAGTACTGAGATGAGGTTCTATTCCTGATACATACTACTGAGATGAGGGAAAGCACAGATGATGCAGCAACAGTCTAATGATGGACCTGAAAAGGCCCGCAGTATAAGCTGATATATGTCAAGTGAGGTCTAGTGCATAGAAGTGCAAAGTTCACTTACTGGAGAATATCAGTCCAGAGGCACTCTGGGAAATGTGAGTCCAGAGGCAGTGTAGTCTCAGTAAAGGAAGTGTTCAGCTTAAAAATAAGGGGACAAGAAAGGGTCTTCAATTGTAATCATCACAAATGAAATGAATCATCAGGAAAGTAGTGGCAAGGGCAGCCAGAATGTGGAGCTGCATCTGTAAGGTCACAGAGCCAAAAGTTAGAGGTATCCTTTCTAATTAAATTAGTAAGGCCTTAGCAGGAATACTCCATCCAGGTCTAAAGACCTTACAGAGGCAGTGAAACAACATTGTTAGATTTCAGAGGTGACAACAAGGATGAAGGCACATGGAAGAGACACTTGACAGGCCAAGTCTGAATCTCCTTATGGAAAGAAAAGATAGGTGAGCACAACTGAGTGTGCAATATCGTTTATGGGATATTTAAGGAGAATGCATGAAATGAAAGGACAGGACACGTGCCAAGCCAAGAAGTAAAAATTTCAGTTAAGAAATGAGGAACTACTATTACTTTACAGAGGAAGTGATTGAAAAACAGGACTCCAGAAAAGGTAGTAAAGAATCCAATTAAAAGAGACATTTAGGGGCACAGGATAGGTAGAAGTACACAGAAATGAGCTACAAGTAAGCTTTAGGATATTAGCTATTGCAATAGTCAATGTTGAAGGTAAACCACTAGTTATTTTCTACTGGCATTTGGGTACATATGTAGCATACACATAAATAAATAAACATTATTTTTTTTATATTTTATATTATAAACACATGTATATCTCTACAAATTAACATGTTTCTCTAATAATTAGCACCATTTATAACCAGAGAGGTGCCTTCATCTTAGATTGGTTAATTAAGAATGTACATTAACTTAACTTGTATTGTACTTCAAACATCTCTAGAACTAAACCAGACTTCGGAGTCAGTGATAACAGCAATCTCTGCCTAGAACAATGACTTTGGTGACCACAGTTAGGCCAGACATTTGAATTAAGCCTTGACTTTCCCATAATCAAATAAATCATTAAGCCCTGCCTTGTGAGTAATATTAGTCTCTGGTATTAAGGTTACAAGGTTGATGTACTATATTGAATATAAATACATGAACAGGCCATCTGCACCACTTAAACACACACATAAATACTGTACTCATGCATAGCCATGTTTTGTACCACTGCCCGATATATATTACAGGTGTCCATTCCTGCCATAAGCAGAGGAGCAAAGCCCAGTATACCACAGAACCCCTCCCCCTTCAATTTAAGGGACAGAATTCTATTTTTACACAAGATGAAATGCCACTCCAATGTCCAATTACAACTAGTATTCATTTATGTGAAGCCCATACCCCGAAAAGTAATTCAACAAAGTCAGATATTGAACCAACTGCGGAAACTTCTGCAGAAGTCTTACCTTTCACATTGATTTTTGAGAAGTGAAACATTGGGCACCATATGACACAGCAGTCACCATTAATGCCATTATGCTGTCAGGATTTTTAGTGTCCAAGTGGCATAGGACGGTAATCTGTTATTATGTCTTCTAAGCACATCAATATATTTTCTGTTTATATGAAATGAAACTAGAAATCCACTTACTACCTCTTCCCATTACGCTTTCAGATGCTCTGAATTTGTGACTTTAAATGGTTTGTCCTCTACATGTTTATGAGGAAATTTGTATAAATATTGCTTATTTCTTATACCAATACCCAGGTTAGGTATGAGTACATCAAGTCTAGCTTAGACATTCCTATTAAGACATAATTCTACAGGTAACTTCTTGTATGGCACTGCTAGCATAACATGTTGGTTTGATCACTCCCAGAATAAAGGAAACATTAAATATAGACCAACTTTAAATGGTGAAAATTACAGAAGAGAAAACTCACACTAAAGTGAGGGGATACTGTTAACAGCAGGCAAGAAAGAGCCAAAGGAAAGACAGCTAATTCAGTAATAACTAGAAGCCATTACTAAGGAATGCAAAGCATGCTAAAGCAACCAGATTCCTTAAAGACTACAATGGATTTAATTGTATGAGAGATTCACAAGGTTAACACAAAAACTAGATAACTTCATTGAAGACTGCTCAAATAAATGAGGAGACAATGAGTTTACCGAGCATTCTGATTCAGGCTTGTGCAACAACTGGAAAATAAGCATTGAAAGGAAAACATCAGAGACCTAGAAACAAGATATGAGACCCCTAGTGGAAAAGCAAATAGACATGGAAGACAGGGAATAGCAGGAAGATCTTTCACTTAATAGGAATGTGGTGGCATCTTACTAGTTGGTCTTGGCTGTCTGAAGAACAGATTAGAATTGAGAGTTTGCATCAGGTTTTTGTCAGAGGTGTCAGTACAAAGACTTCAGCATTGTGGAGCAGAATGGAATCTTACTCAGAGAAGGGACAAGTATTATATAAGGCTGTGGAAGCCAAGAGTAGGTTGTAAAGTAGGGGATTACAGGGTCTTTGCTAATGAATACTCTGGCATGACAAGGCAGAGGAAGGCCCGATTTCAAGTGACTATCAAGGAGTGTCACCAGAATAGTCTCAGCTGCAAGATGGTTTTAATTGTCTTTTCTCAAAGCCGATGTGTATTGTGGAATGATGACTGTTAGACCAACAGGAAGTGATGGGATTCTTAAGGGAAAGTGGTCCAAGATGGAAATCCTCTGAAGAAGAATCCAGAATTTTCTTATGTGATCAAGCGAAGTACTGGCTAGAGGATATCAGTCTGGAAATATGGATGAGGTAACAAAAGTTCATAAAAACAGATCAAGTAAATGAAAATATTAATTTGTCACTATATCTGTTGTACAGAGAGAAAGGAACGTGACAGAGATAATTGGTGAAGCCAGAAGAGGAGTGGGATAGTGAGAAATCAAAAACAAGAAAAACTTAAGTTAACTAATGCATGTTTGGAGTTAATGATCCTCTGTCCCAGAAGTTTGTAAAGCATGTGTCCACAAGCAGCCAAAGACATTGGGTAATGCACAGTGATTCTAAGCCTGCTGTCTGTGTGGAAAACCCTAATCTGTAGCAAAAGGGATTTTAAATGGCACATCAAAGGCCTACAGCTCAAAATGATGTTCTGAGACAGAAGTGACAACAGATTTAATAAAACACATTTTGAAGCATCTTTAGAAATGACAGAGTATAAAAAAAGGATTTTGGGACAGCAAATGTTAGTCAAGTGAATGGAGGGGGGGTTGAAACAGCACTGATGAATTGCAGGCTGTTGGCTGGCCATCAGTACAAGCATTGACTTGGAAGCTGATTCAAGCCAGACTAACCTCCTTTTGAAAATTCCCACATTAGAAGCCAAGAGACATTTGCTAAATGCATGTAAAAGTGTTTAAATTCCTTTTGATTACTTTTGTTCTTCAGAGGTTATTTTGCTTGTATTTGTTTACCTGGGTAGAACACTGATCTCCATGGACCTTTTTCAGACTCAACCTGGGAAAGATGTCTGTTTAAGTGACATAATTCACTTGAGAGTTACCTTGAATATTCAGTTTACTATCAAAATCCCGAACGCAGATTCTCTGTAGATGGGATATCCGATGGCAGATGGCTGATTGCTGTGTTGCCAACTGTTACATGCTCGATAGTTCATATCAGTGAATGCCACTGTGTATTCTCTGATATGAACTTGATCTAATGACTAGAGACCGTGATACAGTGTTGATTGGGACATTCAGCCCTTTCCTCACTGATCTCAGAGCTAGAATATGTAGTTAGCAGGGGGTGTGGGGGGGAAGCAGCCCCCCGGGGGGTTGTCCCCCTGCAAAAACATGATGTGAAGTGTAGGAGATACACTTACCTGAGCTCCTATGTGGACATCACATTTGATATTCAGCGAAAATGTTGAATCTGCTTAATTTGAATTTGATATTTTGTGAGTCAGCATTTCCATTTGAGATTTTGAACAGATTTTGCTTAAAATTTTGAGATTTTGATAGTAAACCTGAATATTCATGTATTAGATGTGGCTAGCATGTTGCTTTATATAAAGCTTTCATGCAGTAGGGCAGCAATAATATTTAAAGGCAGGTAAATTAGCATGGATCTAAAATGCTAAAAGGATGCAATTAGCCGGGGAGGGGGTTGTATTAAAAAAGAGAAAACTGGGAAAATAGAAATATAAAAGGCTGAGAAGCAGCACTGCTAGAGGGAGATGGAAAACTTTAGACAGTCAGAGATGCTGGGGATAACATTTAAGATTTTGCATGGAATGTGGACATTTTCCTGTGAAGAACAGTAGAATGCTTCATCACCTGAGATAGTCATGAGCCAAAATAATCACAGTGCAGGAGATGTACTTGGACGCAGTTGAGTATGCCCAGCTAATGAGGGCCCCAGGGCAATGTGGAACCTGGGGGGGTTTCTTGATATGTTGAGTACATTTCAGTATCTCAGACAGTCATGAGCCAAAATGATCATAGTGCAGGAGATGCACTTGGATGCAGCTGAGCATGCCAAGCTAATAAGGGCCCCAGGGCAATGTGGAACCCAGGGGGTCTCGATATGTTGGTATTGGGGATTAGTAGCAGCAGTCATATTTAGCAAAGAGCTGCCCATTTAGACTAGTGGACAAAATCACAAACAACTATGGGAGACTTGCTAGAATAAATGGCTGGCAAGTAACACAAATGTTTAGAATGGTATCAATATATTTCCTGAATTTGGAGAACTCATACAACTGAGTGTCATGAAGATATTTTAACAATTATGGTGCCCAGAACATGTACATAAGAACAAGAAATGTATTAGGTGGCCCCGAGTCCCAGAATGGGATATATGGGGCCATATCGCAAAAGTTTAGGGTTGGTGAATACCCTGGTGATTCAGGAACAGTGAGGGAGATATACCCATTGCTTGGCTAGATATAAAACAGCATGAGGATGGGTAGAATACGTATTGGAGTGGAGTATATATATCACACAGTTGGAATAAATGTATCTTTCTTTCTTTTTTAACCCAGGTAAGTGGACTTGGCTACTGTCTGTTTACACCCATGACCTGAGCTCATCAGAGCATAAACATGGAAAACGAAAGTATCAAATTACAAGGAAAAAATCCTCATATGCATCACTTAAAAAATCTGCAAGAGTATCAAAACATGCAGAGACAGCATTTTCTAGCAATACAGAGTATTATGATCAGGTCTATGATCATAACCAGCTTATTATGCATTTGAGACAAGGATGCCAAGAAATTCACCTCAAGAGCAAAGGTAGAGGGGCGAATCTTAGCATCCGTATGAAGAATACAATACGTTATGATTGGAGAGCCGATCATAATTCTTTGTAGTGCATTGAGATTTAACTGTTCCATGTAATAGTTACACAAAACTAAAATATTAAAAAAAAAATGTCTTGTTCCGATAAAGCAATGGGGAATGGTTAACATCCTTACATATTTACTGTGTAACAGAAGTAGTTTGATCAAAATAGTGACTGTAATGTAGCAGACAGCTGGCAGAACTGGGAGTTGAAATTAAGCCATTTCATGTCTTGGTGCTGCTCTTTACTCACCAGCACTGTCAGCTTTTATAGGTTCATAGGTTCATACTAGGCTATCTGCCCTGGGGCAATTATAAGCCTAGCCCGATTCTGTATGGCTTACGCCACCCCTTGATTTGAGTATACTGTGCCCTTTTTAAGGTTTAGTTTACTGTGCCTCTGTCTAATAGTGACACGGGAGTAATCCCTGGGACAAACCTATGATCCCCCATCCACCTATCGAGATTCTTCTTGAAGAGATTCAGTGAGGTGCTCTGCCTCACATGAACTGGAATTCTATTCCAGAGCGAAGGAAGCCTCTGGGTTATGAACCTGTCCCTCCAGCAAGTTCTATTTATTTCTGTGCTGAGGTTCAAGTCCCTCGAGCGTGTGGCTCTAAGGGATTTAGATTTACTGAGGTGGAGCATGTCCATTAATTCTGGATTTGACATAGCTTTGTATGTCAGGCATAGCTCGCCTCAAAGTAGGCACTATGCAACTGAGTAGAGCTGGAGTTTTTTTAACCGAGCAGCATATGGCATCTGTTTGAGACCCTTGATCCTCTTGGTGAGGTACTTTTGGGGTCTTTCTAATTGCTGCAGGTGTCGGGTAAGGTACATCCCAAAAGGGGCATTGTATTCTATGATGGGCCTGATGAGGGATGAATAAAGGGGCACGATTACCTCTCTTGATCTAGATGTGAAACCCTTCGTGATGAGGTGGGCTATGTAGAAGGTCTTTCTAACCACTTTGGCAATATGGTTTTCAAAGGAGAGATTGCTATCAACTTGGGTCCCCAGGTCCCTAATAACTTTCTCTGTACTTAATGGGTTTCTGCCTATGTGGTAATTTGTGGGCACATTGTTTTTGCCAAAGGGTATGACTATACATTTTTTGGCATTTAGCTTTAAACCATGGCGCTGGCACCAGTTATCTGTCTCTGTGAGACCTTTTTGAAGGATGTTTGTGTCAGCTGGAGAGTCGATTATGGCGCCCAGTTTGCAGTCGTCTGCAAACTTGGTGAGCCATAGTCCTCCCATGTTTGCCTGTACCTTGGAAAAGTATATACCGAACAAGAGTGGTCCCAGGACAGAACCCTGTGGGATGCCACTTGTGACCGGTTTCGAGTCTGACATGGCTCCAGCAACTCTCACTCTGTGGGTTCTGTCTTTGAGCCAGTTTGTGACCCATCTTGTGACATAGGGGTTTATATTTAAGCTGGATAGCTTATCTATGATGCCCGAGTGGGGTATTGTGTCAAACGCCTTTGCAAGGTCCAGATAGGTTGTGTGGACCACCTTCCCTTCATCTATGGCTTTGGTGACTGTTTTGAAGAAGTCAACCAGGTTCAAAAGGCAGGATCTGCCCTTGACAAAGCCAAACTGGGTAGGATCTAGTGTCTGTAGGTCCCCAATGTCTTTGTTTATGAGCTCCATGATGATCCTCTCCATAGCCTTGCAGACTAAGCTAGTCAGGCTTATGGGGTGATAGTTTCCAGGGTCCGTAGAGGCTCCACCTTTGTGGAGTGGGACCACTGTTGCTGTACGCCATTCTGTGGGCACATATCCTGTAGTGAGGCTGAGATTGTATAGCTGTTTTATTTGAGGGATTAGTTCCTCTTGGAGTTCATATAGGACACAACCTGGGACGCCATCTGGTCCCATGGAAGCAGTGTTTTTTGCTTTGGAGAGGGCAGCTGTCACCTGAGCATCAGAGATGATTGGGAGGCAGCCCTCTGCCGGGATAGATACTTGCTCTTTTGGGGGGGAGAAGTTTGCACTGAACCTGTCTGCCAGGATATTGGCGATGTCTGTGGGTTCAGTGTATTTTTTGTCGTTTAGAATCAACTCAGATCAAGTCTGGGAGTTGCATCCCAGGTTCCTAACATAACTGAAAAAAGCCTTATGATTGTCTTTGGTGTCCTATGCAATTTTTCTCTCGAAGCTGGCTTTGGAGGATTTTATGAGGGATCATAATTTTTTGCTAGTACTGATCAGAGATGCCTTCCCTATTTGGGATTTTGCTCTATCATGTAGTAGCTTCCTCCTTCTGTTGTACACTTTATTTGTGGCAGGGGTCCACCAGACTGGATGCCTGCCTTTGGATGATTGGGTCTTGGTTTTGTTTGGGATAGCATGATCCATGCATTCCTGGAGATGTCCGTAGAATGCGTTTATATAGGATTCTGTAGTTTGGGCCGTAGTTTTCACTGGCCCTGGGGCCTTGAAGGATTCCACTTCAGTTTTGAGAAGTGAGAAGTTCGCTTTTGAGAAGTTTTTCACTGTGGTTTTCTGGGCTGGGGGTGGGGTCGGGATGTGGACATCCAGTGAAATTAATTTATGGTCTGATCTTATCAATGAGGGATATACTTCTGGTGTGGAGCATAGAGTCCCCATGTTGGTAATGATCAGGTCTAGTATGTTGTCCCCTCTTGTGGGAGTGGTGACTAGTTGTTCCATAGCATTTGAGTTTATAATTTCCAGGAACCTTTGGGCTAAGGTGCTGGGGCTTGAGTAGTGCTCCCAGTCAATGTTTGGGTAGTTGAAGTCGCCCAATATAATGGTGTTTGGAGAGATCTTCATGGTCTCCAATGTTTTCAGGAAAGCCGAGTGGGATTCCTGACTTTGAGAGGGTGGTCTGTAGGATGCTATAAACTGAAAAGCAGTCTTGCCCACTGTTAGTTGCACATGGATGGTCTCCGATACTTCGTAATGCCACTAACCTGGAGGTGTGGATATCCTTGATAAATATGGAAACTCCCCTACTTTTGTGGTTCGGTCCGGGTTTTGGGGCCGAAAAGCATGATACGAGGTATAGCCTGGTAGTGCTGGGGTGCTCTCTGGAGCCTTGAACCAGGTTTCTGTCACTGCACAGATATCGATGTTCTCCATACTGGGAGAGCTTGAGTGCATGCATCTTGAGGTTAAGACTTCTGGCGTTAGCAGCATTACCCTTAGTTTCTTGTTCCTTGTGCTGTCTATGGGGTGGGTTTGACTTTTGAGCCTTGCCTAAAAGCACTATGGGGTCGGCAAGAGCCTTTGCCAATATCCGAAAGCCCAGTGGTGACAGGTGCAAGCCGTCCCTAGCGAAGCAACGTGGCTTGTCGAGCATGTCATCCCAGGCTGACAGACGCTGGATCCCCTTTGAATGACACCAAAATTTTAGCCAATTGTTAAAATCGATCATTTTGTCTTTGTACTGTGGCATCATTCTAGGTGAGGGTAAGATGCTGCTCAATGTCAGGGTCATACCAGCCTGGGCTACATGATCAGAGAGCTCCTCTATGTCTCTTTTCATGTAGTCCAGGGAGGTACGTCTCAGGTCATTCACACCAGCATGTACAATGACTGAGTCATATTTGTATTTGCTTTGGAGTGACCTGAGTGCTTGCGTTATGTGGCGGATCCTAGCACCTGACAGGCAGCTCACCGTGACCTTCTCTTTATTCAGCCTGGTGAGCGGGACGTCAGTGTGTCTGACAATAGAGTCACCTATTACAAGAGTATCAGGTGTGTTATTCAGCCTTAAGGGCTGTGGCTGCTTGGCACACTGACTTTGTGGGCTATGTGTTGTGCGTGTTTTGTTTTGAGGTAGTGTTTGCTTGGATGTCTGCTTTGGAGGTCTCTGTTGCTTAGGTAGATTTTTATTTAGAGCCTCCGAGTATGTTTTTGTGTATTTATGTGTTTGGTTCACTGATGTGGTGGGACTATGCGATACTGGAATTGTGTTGTGTGAGGTTACCTTCTCCTCCTGACTGGTTACAGTGCCAGACTCGTGATTAACAGTGTGTAGGGGGTGCTTAACAATTGTCAAGCACCCTTCTAAGCATTAAGGTCAGACCTCACACTAGAGTACAGATGAACCAGGATGTAATTTAACCTTTACTGGAGCATAATCATGGAGCTCCATGTGCTACAATATTCTCACCTTCAAGATTACCAATACTTAGGTAGATTGCAGGTTACAGTGAAGATATTTCAGTGTGCCAATCATCAAAACATATGCTGACAGAACACAGAAAAATATGCTTTCTCAAAGTAACAAATATGACTAGATAATATGAGTATAGAGGATTGTACATTTTTTTTATACATTACCTTGAAAGAAAACACAGTGCTGCAAAGCAATTTTGTAATTTATGTTGGAAGTAATAGCAGATATATTGGATTCAATTAACAGTGGCGGATTTAGGCATGGGCGAAGGGGCGCGCGCCACCCCCTTTTAAAATGTGTTATTTTTTTTGAATGAAAAAATACCACCAAAAATTATCCATTTTCCGGTTTCGACTTATATTTTTTTTATTACACTATGAAAAAGAAAATCCACTGTGTTTTCCATTTCATAGTGCAGTAAAGAATATAAGTTGAAACCCAAAAATGTAAAGTACATTTGGCGGTATTTTTCAGATTCAACTTCTGAAAGTGCGTTTTTTCTTTGCAAAACATTGTACGCTGTCGACAAACATGCCTACATCTCAAGATGCAATTGGTTTGCTGTCATCATGTGATTTTTCTAATGATTGTCCTCCAACAGCATCTCCCTAATTGAATTAGGCGCGTTGGTGGGTACGAGCATTGGGTGACACGTTTTAATAAATAGTAAGTTTACTTAAGCTTTTTTATTATTAATTTAATTTTAAACAAGTCCGACTTTGCAGAGTGTGCAGAGACCTGCTCTTCCGGTGTGAGCGAGTCACAGTTGTCCGCAATGAGGTATTTTTTTTAAATATTTTGAAGTAGGGGTTTTCAAGGCACTAATGCAGCACAATTGAGAGAGAGAGTACCGCGTTTGGCCTGCTGTTGAAACTTTCAAAGCCAAGGGCAGGATTAATCTGTAATACAACTTGACTCTTCTTCTCAGGTATTTTCAGCCATGACCCAAACTCCTAAGGAACACAGACAGTCAGTCGTATACAATTGCGTGTACATATATTCAGTTGATAATAATTGTGCATACATAAGGTAATGGTTACAGCAGCTATAAAGAAAAATACAAAGATAGTTTAATAGCTAACAATCCAATTACTGTAGTAATAATCTGCAGAGTATTTAGAATATCTTTACATTATTTACAATTGCTGTAATACTGACATTGTACTCGCCATTATCCCTATAATGTTTGCAGCTCGATTCATTGATGAGGTGCTTTTACAAGAAACAGACTAAGATACAGGGCAAAATCAAGGAGAGTCAAAACATATGCTTTCACTTCTAGACCTGGTGTCAACAGCAGTAAAACTAAATCAAAAGAAAAACTGTATATCCTGATGTGGAGAGGGTCTACTGTTACCACGGTCCACTGTTCTATGTAGTTGTGCTAGGACCACTAGCAACAATGTTTTTGAAGGGGGGGCAAAGCCCCCCCTGCATCTGCCACAACCCCTGCAAATTATATATACCAACTCTGAGATTGCACTACAGTGGGGAAAAGGTTACATTCCCTAGTCCTCACTGTACTACAATCTCATTCAAAATGGTCAGTGAACTACATTGTCAATCATATCATCTTGACTATGTGGGTGTCGACAATATCGTTCATCAACCAAGTGATATGGACTGATGCATTTTTGCATGCATTTTGCATTTTTTAAAGCTGACAAACTCATTATATATCAGAATCATATTATTTGTGTGGTCTTATGAAATGATGACAAAAATGTAGCATTTCCTGTCATTTTTTTTTTTATGTGGAAGCAAAATATATGTATTTTACATGCTCTTAGAGACATGTCCATATTTAAGATTGTCTTGTCTACTTTTCTTAAAAGGTGAAAAGTTGTGCAAAACAATAAGAAAGTGGGATAATCAAAGGGTCTTGCTTAGAAAATTCCATAAGAATCTCTTGAAGCAGTACAGAGATATTGTTGTTTGAAGTCAGGGTGGAATTCAGGTCAGAATAGCCTTTATAAATTGACAGAGTGTTGTCAAGTTTTATAGTACTGCAAGGTAACAGACTGATGTTACTTCCATCTAGTATTTCAATATGTTTACCCAGTGACATAATCAATATTTTATGATACAGCCATATAAGCTTCCAGGTTTTTGACATCTGGCCTTTTAACTTTGATCTTTCTGCATTTGATCTTTTGGCATTATGGATTTTAGCAATGCTATCTTTGAAATACTGTGCATTGCATAAAAAGCCTATTTGTTAATCTCGCCTGTGTTATGTTCCTTGTGTGCTGTTTATATTAGCTGTACTTTGAACAGTGCTTTATGTGTACATTATATTGATTGCCTTAATTAAATGACTTGTCTACCTGTAAGGTTAATAAACACTAAGTAAGTAAATAAAATGAGTCTAGATATGGACAGAACCCCAGTGTGAATGTCATGCATATGTTTCTTGATGATGGTATAAATGTCAGTGTGCTTCTGTCAAATGGAAATCATGCACCCCGAAGCCCATTGCCTTTATGCATTGCAATTTAAATAGTGGATGCAGTTTAGATGTGGCATCTGATTATGTACTAACAGACACATTTATATCTCCTCCTAATATTGTCACCCTGGAACACTTCTGTATTTACATCCCCAAAGCTTTCTAGTTTATTTTACTGGAGTAGCTGGAGGAGATCAATAAATAGTAAACATTCAATTCTTATTAAAATATTTTATGAAAATATATGCTGGTTATTCTGGAAAGTGAGGGACTGTTTCTAAAAGAGATCAGGTAATCTGAATATAGAAAATTGTTTCATGTTGGTGATAGAAAGGTACCATATTATGTGTATGGATGCTAATATAGTATGTAAACATCATGTCCATGGCCCTGGCCTTCAGCACCTCCTACTGATTGTACATTTCTGTAGAAGTTTTCTTATGAATTCTGGCTGCAAATATTCTATTGTTTGGATAATTTGTTGCCTTGTGACAGGCTGTCATGAAGATGTCAAGTGAAGTTGATTTATTAGAATTAATTAATTTACAGTGTCAAAGACCTCTGCTTTTACTAGATTTCTTGTGCTGCAAAGGATTTAGTTGATTGTCAAGTGAATTTTACAAGGAGCTAAGAGCTTTTGGGAAAGAGAAGTTCTACTTATGCCCAGTTTGCATTGCTAGTAACACAGCAGATAGTATACTTGCTTTTGATGCAGAAGGCTGTGGGTTCTAATCCCACAGTATGTAGATGGATTGCTGATATGGTACTTTGTTGTACTTTAAAGGGGGTGGATGCTGCAGTCCTGTGTAGATTCTCCTTTGGAGGAGATAAGTTTCATCATTACTAGGTAATCAGTTTGCCATCTATTCCCTATTGCAATATTACTAGCTTATCATTTTTTTAATGTAACATGGGCAATTTATTCTTCAAGGACAACAAGTACTTTATTTGTAGATGAAACAATGAAAGATAAAGTTGTTTGCTAGCAGCAACTTCATTAGTTACAGATCTCTTTAATATGGATTTAGATGACTTGCATAGATTGCGCATATTTACTGATATTGCTGGGTTGTAATGATAGAAGTTTCAGTAGACTTTGATGGAAATGTTCTGAATTGGGCAGTTTTGTCATTGTTGCTTTATATATTAAATGTTCAAAATAATAAATTAAAAACATGCTCTAACAAATGTGCTGTATTATATAAGGAATATAATTTAATACAATCAAGAAGGTGAATCAAAGAACACATGTATGTCTGCATGCTCCTAAATATGTGTGCAAGTGGCCTATGATTTGAAAAGAGCCCAAAGTTAAACTTTTTACCATCACTGGCCAGATGCATTTTCTTTGAATGTGAGTTTCAATGCTGTTTCAATGAATGTGAGTTTCAATGCTGTTTCAATGAATGTGAGTTTCAATGCTGTTTCAATGAATGTGAGTTTAAAGGGCAGTGACGTTTTAATGCTAAGTCTATTTTCATTGTGAGACTGTTTGTTTTCCTTTGTTTAGCAGATTTCTATTATCAGTGTTTGTGCCATAAAATTTTAAAATAAATATTTAAATGAAATCCATAATAGTAAATGTAGAAGTAAAGCATAGAGCAGTATGCACATTAGTGTTTATGGTAAATGGGGAGAAATGGCCAAGTAATGGGACACTGAAATGACTGTGGGGGGTCTGTGTATTAGGAGTTCCATCTGACCATGATTTTTGTGAGGGGGGGGGGGGGCTGCAAACTCAGACATTCCTGGGCAGCACAGACTCTAGCTGTACCACTGCTTTTGGTTAAGTTAAAGCGCTATTGTAGAATATTGTGTCAGATATTTGAACTGAAGCCGAAAGATGACAGCACTTTATATGTTTGAATGTAAATATATCTCCCTATTTTTCTCTGTGGGGGATTTGCAGACCTAATGGTTCTTTTCTTCTGAACTGAGAATTTTAAATTTGTAACTGAATAAGAAAATACATAGTTTGATGGTTTTGTTTGGGCTGAACTGCCTATTGATAGACTATGTAACTGCAGTCAAAAACTGACCACAGTGTCAATTAAATTCAGTTTTATTTGACCCTAAATAGGTTATGAGACACTCATACTGGCCTACTTTTCAACCAACTGCCCTGATCCATCCATTCACAGCCCTCTTTTTTTTTTTTTTTTTTTTTTTTCCCCATTTGTGCACAAGGCATCGGGTTGTCACTTCATTAACAACCCTAGTGTCCTTAGCAAAAATAATAAAAAATTTACTTATTTACATTTTAAGAGCGGTATGCACAGCAGCCAGTAACAAGTGATTGAACATGATTTTTAATTGGTTGTAGTTGTTTTAAAGTTTCCAGGTAACTCAATACTGTTTGTGTATATTCATGTAGCTCTCCTTAATGTGAAAGTTTTACTAACAGCTGCATCTAGAAAGCTTATGTCATGGTTAATAATGCTGTAATTAAGAGTATATTGATGAATTGACATGATTCTGTATTTACAAGAGATATTTGTTAAAAATGTCATCATTAAATGTGTGACAGACCCTTTTAATGTGGAACGTGCAGTTTAAATAAAGTACATTTGAGAGGTTTATGTTGGGTTGGAACTGGAAAGAAACTGACACTTTCATTACACAAAACAAGAAAATTGAAGCTGAGTAGCTAATTAAGAATTGTAGATGTCTTGGGGATGGTAAAGGCAGAGTTGCAAGAATAGATGGAGGATGGGGAAATAAGGTAAACGTTTTATTGCTTTGGAAAATGAGGTGGTTGATATCCTCACTGGCATGGATTTTATCCTGTGTAGTAGTTCCAGTTATACAGAGTGTTTCTGTATTGGTAAGGAGCTTCTGTGATGGATGCCACATATGAGGTGAATGTTTTGTGCCTCTGAGTGCTTGAATGTGTTTTTTGATAATGCAGAGGTGAGTTATGGAAAAGGTGGTTGTATATGTGAGTTGATAGGAGCTTAATCAGTGACTGCTAATCATTTATGGTACCTAAGCATTTGGGAGTACTTTTACCATTTGAAGTAAGAAATGTAGAATGCTTTGATGGTAGTGTAGAGCTCATGTGATGAATGGTATGTCTGAGGTGAACATGCTGTGGCTTTAGGTGAGATTCTGACCTTTTTAATAGTGCATAGGAGCTAGCTGAGCAATAGCCAGGGAACAGGAGGTTTGCATATCAGGACTGATAGGAGCTTAATCAGTGGTTGGTATTCATTTTATGGTTGTTAGGCATTTGGGAGTACATTTAACATACAGAGTAAGAGATTTGGTTTTGAATTGTTTGAAGGCACCTATTGGAATGTGTAGCAGAGAGAATGAGCCAGGGAAAGGTTTGACACACTGGGCAATAATTTTATTTTGCTTTCTTGACTAAAAATGTGTTTTATGGCATAACCTGCTTTTATCTGTTGATTTATGTGGGTGACAAATATCAATGATGCATCTGTCCAGAGGCTGAACTGTTGTTGCTAATGGTGTAAACTGTTTCATTAGGCTACTAAGCCAGAAGATATAGCAAACCTACTGGCTGATTAAATTCAACTTCAACTTTACCCCTCTCTCCCCCTTAACCTTCCCTCAGAAATACCATCTAATATAACCTCCCTGCTATCACTAGGGAACAAGGTCCTTGAGGCCAAGAACACTGCATCAATGGGTCCAGACAGTATCTCAGTATGCCTTCTAAATAGCATGAAAGTGACCTGCCAGAGCCTCTGGAATTGCTATTTAACTATAGCTTCTAAACAAGCTTTTTGCTGCATGAATGGAGAACAGAAAATTCATACCTCTGCACAAAGGTAGGCCGTCTACAGACCCTGGAAACTACAGACCCATAAGTCTCACTAGTCTTGTATGTAAATCCATGAGAAGAATTATCATGGAAATGATCAACAGTGATATAGTAAACCTCCAAACACTGGATCCAACCCAGTTTGGTTTCATCAAGGGCATATTATGCCTACTCAACCTGGTAGACTTCTTTGAGAAGGTCACCAAAGCAATGGATGAGGGCAAAATGGTTCACACTGCCTACCTTGACCTGGCTAGGGCATTTGACACAATACCCCACTCAGGCATTGCTGACAAACTCAAAAGGTTGGGTACAAACTCATACGTCACCCAGTGGATAGCCAACTGGCTCAGACAGGACCCAGGAAGTTAGAACTGGGCAGCCACCTCTACAAATAGGCCAGTTACAAGTGGAGTCCCTCAGGGATCAGTCCTTGGACCACTCCTTTTTGGCATTTACTTCTCTGAAGTCAAGGCCAATGTCAGTGGTCTCTGGCTGATAAAAATTTGCAGATGATTGCAAATTAGGAGCTGTCATTGAATCTCCAGGAGGGGCTGACAGACTGGTGTCAGAGCCACGGACTAAAACTAAATGCCAAGAAATGCATGATGGTATCCTTCAGGAAGTCATCCGCCCCTGGTAATTATCATATTGACAACATACCCCTTAGAGTTGAGCCAGCGGTCAGGGGCTTGGGAACATGCATGGATAGTAATTTAGCCTTTGACTATCATGTGTCTACAGTAGTGAGGAAATCCTATGCTGAGCAACTTATAAACAAAGGTATGGCATCTAAGTTCAAGGAAGTCATTGTTCCACTGTATTTGGCATTCAGAAGACCTGTCAACTAGAATACCCCTTTGGTATGTACTTAACTATGTCCTACCTCTCAACCTCTTAGAGCAAGAAATCTGGACAAAGGCATTTATAAAAGTGGGACAAAGGCCCAAAAGTAGGGGCATTTTTTAAATATTGCTCTTACAAACTTAGAAAGTTAGTAGAACAGGTTTTGTATTAGCATGACTTTACTGAAGGGTATGAAGTTGGAAACTCAAATGTCATTATTTTCTAACTTCAATCTTTAGTGATTTGCCACTAATTTGCCAGATAACCACAATTTTATGAAAAACAGACAAAAAATATGTGGCAAAAATCTGGACAGGCTGGAAAAATTGTGCAGTTGAGAGATATGCCAGGCATATCTAACTACTGGAACGTCCACAGAGGTTCCTCACTAAAAGAATACTGGGTTAAGTAAAATGTCCTATGCAGACTGCCTTAAGGTTCTATCCCAGTATTCTGTCTCTTACATGCTTTTGAGGTGAAAGCTATTCCTGATATGCAGGGCATTGTCAGACTCCACTGTGCTGGACCTCCTGCATATCCACAAAACAAACAGTACCAGAATTACCTGTTCTAAAGACTTAAACCTTACCTGTGATATAAATTGGATCTGCTGGAGAGACAGGTATGTATCCCAGAGATTACCCAGTCTCTTCAAGTGCTGTGTGCTGCACAAGAATTACCTGTTTCTTCTGCCATATCTACAGCAAAATCATATGCAACTGAAAGTTCATTGATGTCTTTCCACACGTCAGAGCTTCTTAAGATGGTCTTTTCACAACCAACAAACGTAGTGTCCCACTTGACCGCTTACACCCCGGTAGTCAACTAATCAGACTGCACCCCCCCCCCCCTTTGCAAATTCCTGGATCCGCCTCTGATTAAGGGGTCATCATCTGGACACATGGTTATATTCAAGGAGGAAAGTCATGTGTTAGATCATTTATAAAAAAATGAAATAGAGTATAGTGGACTAGGCACTGAACCTTGAGGCCCAAAAATGATCCAATTGAAATGAATTTGAAAGGAACTGTTGTTAAGACAAGTCAGAACTAGTTCAGAGTATTGTTCGCAAGACTGAGTTTACAAAGTTTCAGTGGTTAACAGGTCATGATTTATAGTTTCAAATGCTCTTGTCATATTTACAGACACTGCCAGTTAGCAAGGTGTCATTCATATTAAAATATATATTGTTTTTGTAGAGGGCCGTCACTGTGCTAAGGGCAATGTGGAATCCATGCTGAGCATTACTCAGCAACCCATATTTCTTGATATGATCAAAAAGTTGTTTGTAGAGGAATTATTTCAAAGATGTTTGTAAAGGACAAAGGTTAGAGATTGGTCTATAAACTTTGTAATCCCTAGGATGTTTTACTGTTTAAAGAGGAGTACAGTGGCACATCTAAATGGTTTGGGAAATATACCTGAGCTTAAGGGGAGACTGTATATGTGTGTGTGTGTGTGTGGGGGGTTGAGATTTAGCTTTGTTAGATGCTGAAATTCTTAGAAAAATGTGGAGAGAGGAGGTTACTAAACTTAGTACCAATACCAATATTTAATTTTTCTCTCTCTTTGTTTTTGCATAATACCTCTTTAAAATTAACTGTAAGTCAGTACTCAGCTGCAGGATAACGTTAAATGTTATTAGGAGATCAGGTTAGTTGCCGAGAGCATTGCTAGTGGGGAAATGTTTTTTAGCAATAGCTTCCAGAGAAGAGGAAGTTTCTATACTGGGTGGCTAAGTTTGTTGTGTTAAGTGGTTTGAATGAGTATTGAGATTTGGGTCAGTGACACATCCTGTTAGTTGCTTTAATGCTTTCCAAAAGTGTTTAGGGGAGGACCAAAAGGGAAATCTGCTTTTTTATAGATAAGCAGAGTTTTCTGACTGAAAAGTGCATCAGATATAGCCAGAGTATGCTGCAGTCGTGGTACAATTGTCGGATGTGAATACTACACAGTTGGACAGACACAGGATTCTCCCTGTACCTTATCCTAATAATGAAGGTTTCAGAAGCATGATGTCAAGAAACAATGACAGAAAAGAGAGGCAAGGTGGAGGTGAAGGGAGAGGGGTTAATTGGTGCATGGAACATTTTAATGGTGACATTACTGCAATGGTGAGGTCCAGACAGTTGAACATGGGGGGGGGTCAGGAACGTTCTTAAGAAGGTGAAGATGAGGCTAAGAGGATTAGAGGGTGACAAATTCAAAAAGAATGAAAGGAGAGGAAATAAAACAAATAAAGGAAATTCAGGACTTGATAGAAAACTGGAATACTAGATGGAAGGTTTGAAGGATTTGCTTTTCAAACACGTCTCAAGGTATCAGTAAAGACTAACAGCAAACTTCAGGCAAAAAAAAAAAACAACTCCTAGGTCAGCTTTGAGACCAAGTCTATTTGGAAACAAAGTGAAAGAACCAAAAGGGAGACTGAAAAATTCCTGCTCCCTTTATAAACTACATGCAAAAATGTTGACAGCCGTAGGTAGATAAGGAGATATAAAGGAATATTTAGAGGGCGTACACTTGTTAAGAAAGACAGAAGTGCTGGTTCTAAGCCTGGTGACTCAAATAGAAAGAGAAAATGCAGGAAATAATCAAAGGGGTAGTTATTACCAAGACCATGGGAACAGATGGAATCCCTGTGGATGTTTGAAAGCAGCAGGGTGTGCTACTGAGCCCAGTCTTTGTTATGGCTTTCAATGTGGTGCTGAGAACTGGGTGCATCCCAACATTATGGAGGAAAGTGATAATAATGGTTTTGCCAAAGGAAGGAAAAGATTGCATTTACTTTGCTCCAACCAACCAATTTCAGTCTTGCACCAAAACTGCAAAAACAATCACATTTACTAATTGAAACGCTGAAAGGGTATCTACAAGGATCAATACAAATGGATCAGACACAGCCCATAGGAGGGACAGAAAAATAAAGGGAAACATCAAGTATTGATACATTTAGATGCTAAGGTATTTAATAGAACTGAATAGCTGTATTCAGAGAAAGCACTGTTAACATATTGATTTTCAGGATATTTGTCAGTTATAATTGAGAGTGAAGATGCTGTTTGGGCAAACACAGACCTTTGAACTGACCAGGGGGGTAAGGCATGAAACCTTCTATTGCCTTTAAATTATAACCTACATATCTTAAACTGTATCAAAACATCCAATCAAAAACTAGGTCTTCTATACCGCAACAACAAATATATACCAACAAATCTAGACCTATACTGGCTCAAACATTTATTCTAATATTCCTGCTGTAAGTTGCTTCCATTCTTACTAACCTCTAAAATAATCTTAACCAAACTAGAAACCACCGATAACAAGATAGCAAGATTTGCAGCCAGTAATAGCTACAAATCTCATCACTGTATATCCCTGAAAAGCTTAAGATGGCCTGAGATCCCCCACATGCTTCAAATATCACAACTACAAATTGCACACAGCATCCTAAATAGCCCCTTCTCCTGCCCTGCCCTTACATCCATAATTACACCCTACATACCCAATCGTGACCTCAGAAGCACACAACAAAACCTTCTGCAGGTGAACAAGCCAAACAAAAATATTGGAAAAATACTTTGCAGACAATCATTCAACTGCATAATCACTGAACAAACTTCCATTGTCCCTTCGCTCCACTACCAAAAGTGGCAAATTCAAAAAGCAACTAAAAATTAATTTCCAACATGCATGGATATGTACTTGTCAGGAAATTACCTTATAGGTTCATAGGTTGGTACTAGGCTATCAGCCCTATGGCCTATACAATTCTAGCCATAACAATTCCCTGGCTATTTTCTTCCACACTATTTACTTCCCTGGACCCCTGTCTAGCAGGGCGATTGACGTGATCCCCGGGGTGAATTTCCTTTCTCCCATCCAATTGTCAAGGTTCCTTTTGAAGAGGACCAAAGAGGCACTCTGCTTGACATGTATGGGCAGTCTATTCCAGAGTACGGGGAGTCTCTGGGTCAGGAACTTATCCCTCCAGCATGTTTTGTTTATTGTGATGACAAGGTTTAGATTCCTGGACCGTGTGGCTCTGAGGGATTGGGATTTCTTTAAGTGTAGCATGTCCAACAGCTCTGGGTTTGACATGGCCTTGTATGTTAAGCAGAGATCGCCTCTGAGTAGACGATATGCGACAGAGCATAGCTGGAGTTTTTTAAGGCAGTCAGCGTAGGGCATCTGCTTTAGGCCTGTGATATTTTAATGAGGTATTTCTGCGGGCTTTCCAGTTGTTGCAGATGTCTTGAGAGGTACATGCCAAATGGGGCATTGTATTCTATAATGGGTCTAATGAGGGATGAGTACAGTGGGACAATGACCTCCTTTTTTCTAGATGAAAAGCCCTTAGTGATGAGGTGTGCAACATAGAAGGATTTCCTGACTGTTGTGGCGATGTGGTTATCGAAGGTGAGACCACTGTCCACCTGTGTCCCTAAGTCTCTTATCACACTTTCGGTGTTTAGTGTACTGCCACCTATATGGTAATTCACGGACACATGTTTTTTCCCCAAAGGGGATAACTATACATTTCTTGGCATTGAGCTTGAGCACATGGCTCTGGAACCAAGCATCTGTTTCTGTAAGGCCCTTTTGTAGAGTATCCACATCATTTGGGGATTCAATAATGGCTCCCAGTTTGCAGTCATCTGCGAACTTTGTTATCCAGAGTCCCTTAGTGTACTTCAGAGAAGTAGATGCCAAACAAGAGCGGTCCCAGGACTGAACCCTGAGGTACTCCACTTGTGACTTGTCTAAAGCTGGATTTGGAGTCAGCTACTTTTACAGTGTGGGTTTTATCAGTAAGCCAGTTAGCAACCCATTGGGTGACGTAGGGATTAATGCCCAGATTAGTAAGTTTATCTATGATTCCAGAGTGGGGGATGGTGTCAAAGGCCTTGGCAAGGTCTAGATAGGCTGTGTGGACCACTTTACCCTTGTCCATGGCTCTGGAGACTGATTTGAAGAAGTCAATCAGGTTCAGGAGACAAGATCGTCCCTTCATGAACCCAAACTGGGTGGGGTCCAGTGTTTGAAGGTTGCCAATGTCTTTGTTTATAAGTTCCATGATAATACGCTCCATGGCCTTGCAGATAAGGCTTGTCAGACTGATGGGACGGTAGTTTCCGGGATCCAAGGTGGATCCCCCTTGTGGAGTGGGATAACTGTAGCTTTGCGCCACTCAGTGGGCATGAAACCTGAGGTGAGGCTATGATTAAACATGACACTTAGGTGAGGTACCAGTTCATATTGTAGTTCATGTAGTACACAGCCCGGGATGTCATCTGGTCCCATGGATACTGTATTCTTAGCTTTGGAGAGGGTGCTTTTTACCTGTGTGGCCGTTATTACCAGAATTTGGCAATCTTCCGGTATTGAGATGGGCCATTTAGGGGGTGAGAGGGGGGTGAAGTTGGCACTGAATCGATCTGCCAGGATATTGGCAATATCCTTGGGATCAGTATATTTAATGCCATTCTGTTTTAGCTCAGAGCAGATCTGAGCATTGCCATTTAGATTCTTGACATAGTTATAGAATGCCTTGTGGTTGTCTTTGGAATCTTTGGCAATTTTATTTTTGTAACTAGCTTTGCAGAATTTTATGAGGGATCTCAGTTTCTTACTGAAGCTGGTAAGGAAGTTTTTTGCATCCTGGGATTTTCCTCTTTTCTGCAACAGTTTCTTCCTTTTGTTGTAAAGTTTGTTTATGGCAGGGGACCACCAGATTGGCTTCATTTTTTTTTGGATGAGAGCATCTTGGTTCTATTTGGGATGGCACGATTCATGCATGAGTGGATTTGCTCGTACAGTGCCTTAGTGTAGGATTCAGCAGTTGAACTTTCAGTTCCCATCTGCAAGGGTGTCATGAAGTTTGTCACTTCTGACTTGAGTAGCATGAAGTTGGCTTTGGAGAAGTTTTTTATGGAGGTTTCCTTACTGGGGGGTGGGGGTGGGATGTGGATGTTAAGGGTGATTAGCTTATGGTCAGACCTGACTAATGAGGGGGTGACCATAGGTGTGGAGCATCGATTTCCTATGTTGGTAATGACCAGGTCTAGGATATTGGAGCCCCTGGTGGGACTATGGATTAGTTGATCCAAGGCATTGGAATTTATGAATTCCAAAAAACGTTGGGCAAAGGTGTTGGTACATGAGTAGTTTTCCCAGTTAATGGCAGGGTAGTTAAAATCACCTAGTATTAGGGTGTTTAGTTCTATCTCAATATTTTCCAGTATGTTTAGAAAGGTGTAGTGAGAATCTTGGGGTATGGTGGGGGATCTGTAGCAAGCTACAATTTGGATTGCAGTCTTACCTAGTGTTAGTTGCACCTGGAGAATTTCAGATGCATTGTGTTGGGCAACTAGCCTGGTGGTGTGAATATCCTTGGTGAATATTGACACTCCTCCACCTTTAGTGTTTCGGTCCTGCTTTGGTGGCCGAAAAGTGTGGTAAGAGTTGTAGCCTGGTATTGCAGGGGTGCTCTCTGGAGCCTTGAACCAGGTCTCAGTTAATGCACAGATATCGATGTTCAAAATTTTTAGGAGTGCCTCGAGAGAGTGCATTTCGAGGTTTAGACTTCTAGCATTGAGTAGCATTACTTTCAGATTTTGCATGCTTGTACCTGTTACAGTGGTGGTTTTGTCCTTTGACCTTTGCCTAAAAAAGGCACTATAGGGGTGACAAGAGCATTAGCCAGTAACCTGAATCCCAGGGGCGATAGGTGCAGACCATCTCTGGCAAAGCACCGTGGTCTGTCAATCATATCATCCCAGGCAGACAGATACTGGATCCCCTCTGAATGACACCAGAAGCTTAGCCAATTGTTGAAATCAATCATTTTGTCCTTATATTGTGGTATCATTCTGGGCGAAGGCAGGATGCTACTCAGGGCTAGGGTCATACCTGCCTGGGCCACATGATCTGAGAGCTCTTCCATGTCTCTTTTCATATAGTCCAGGGAGGTACGTCTCAAGTCATTCACTCCAACATGGACAATGACAGAGTCATATTTGTATCTGTTGTGGAGTGACTTGAGTGCATGCGTTATGTGGCGGATCCTGGCACCCGACAGGCAGTTGACTGTAATTTTCTCCTTGTTCAACCTGGTGAGAGGGACATCAGTGTGCCGGACTATAGAGTCACCTATGACTAAAGTGTTAGGTACATTGTCTTGCCTTAGGGGCTGTTGTTGGGTGGCACACTGGTGTTGTGAACTATGTAACACTTTGGTTGTGATTGGTGTTTGTTTGCGTTTCAGCTTCAGAGGTCCTTGTTGCGTGGGTAGGTTACAGTTAAGGGCCTCTGCATATGTGGATTTAGTGTTGCTATATGTGGGTGTTGGTGGTGTGGGTTTAGAAGGGCTATGTGTTGCTTGAGGTGTAGTGTGGGTGTTAACCTTCTCCTCTTGACTGTCTAGCACAATCTTGGGTGGAGAGAGCTTTGCTTCCATTTTAGCTATGTAAGTGCATCTCTCACAGGTTGTGGTGTTGGGTGGTAGATGGAGAGGGTTGTCTGTGTACATGAGTCAATTGCTGCATTGCCCCAGTATGCCCAGATTCACCAGGTGGACAGGAGAAATCACTGGAAGCTGACCCTTGGACATGCCTGGTTTGGTGCTTTTTTTTTTTTTTTTTTTGTAAAGTACAGGAGCTGTTTTCCCTTACCTTAGCAAGGTACTTTGCAGTTATAGGCTGTTTAGTGCCTACTATTAATTTCTCCTTATTAACAAGGAGAGTTGAGTGCTTGTATCAGTTTAAGGCTTCCTAGTGTTTACCTGCAGGTATTAGAGAAAGAAAGAAAGAAACCTAATGAATTTTTCTTCTTCTCTCAATTAACATATCTGCCTGGTATCTACCTAAACTGTCTACATATATTACTCTCTCTGCAATTAGTACTTATGCTATTAAATGCATCTTTGTTGTACTATGCCATGATGTTACTCTGATTTTTTTTTTTAGGCATTGCTACATTCCTTGCAAATAACTTAATGCTAACTAAATTTCTCAAACATATTGTTACTGCATTCTCAAAATACTGTACTTTTGCCTTGTATATATTCATATTGTATAGTTCTCTCTGTTTTTTGTACTGTTAAGTATCTTACAACTTGAATTATTAAGTTTTTCTTGTTTTTTTTAATTATTTCCCTGAAGCTTTTCTCTTTGTTTCTCCACTGAAAAGGGGCTCTCTGGGCCCAGTCTGACTAACCGAGTTAACAAATGTAAAAATAAAATAAAATTTAAATAAATTTGGAATGTCTCATAATCCATATTAGTTATTTAATATTGGCAGGGTCTGTGGTTGGGAAGACTAGAACATAAAATAGCTCTTTATGTCAGTGATATTCTTTTATTATTGGCCAAAATGAACCAGAGCCTATTAGGCCTATTTATCATACTGCAAAGATTTGGTAGGATTTAAAGGTATAAGGTGAACCTAGAAAAAAACAATAGCAATCCTCTTAAATGGGAGTCCATCATTAGACAAACAAATAAAATGCTCTTATCTTTTGAAAGTTTAGAATTTTTAATTTCTAAAGGTATGGATTAGATCTATATATGAAGAATCTGTAGTAAAGACACATGGGCAGCTCTTGAAAAGGCTTAGGGAGGATTTGGAAAAAAATGGAAGGGGGGATGAACTCTTGAGTTAGTTAGATCAGTGGGTGCAAGCCTTGCATTCACCGTGTGATTCCATGCCATTTATATGTCTTCCAAGTGTTTCCCAACTATAATCATGCAAGGTGTATAAAGTTAGTAAGGATTAAGATGGTAGACCTATTTGCCATTTCAGAAAACATCAGGTAGCATGAAAGAGTTTAATAATTCTGGGCTGGGAGTCTCATAGCACTCAAAGGTTGACAAATCTAGAAAAAAAATCAGGGACGATCTTTAAATTATTAGTAGTATTAAAATGAGAAACTGACAGAATAATGGGAATAATATGTATTTTCTGAAGTGTGTAACTCTAATTATTGTCATTTATTAATTGTAACCCAATTTCTCTTAAAGTAGCTAGCTTTAGGAGAGATTAAGATTGACAGAATCAGGGACAGCTGAGAAGTGAGCTCAGACCCTAAAGACTATTTTGAGGCAAAACAAAAAGCAGCTTTGCTGCAACGGCAAGCCAAATGGTGGTAATATGAAAGGAAATAATGACCATATTAAATGGACAACCAGACAACAAATGAAAATGAGGGTATATGGGGTAAGTGGCGGGAATATATGTAGCACACAACTGTCAAAGCTATTCGGTAATGATGTTGAAGTGCATCATTCACGTGGATAAGGTAAAAGGTTAGAGGAACAGTTTAGTCCCAATAGGTTTCATACAAGGAAGTAAGAAGGGGGATCATTTTCCAGTTTTAGGGACACATAAGGAATGGAGAGGGATGGCTTAGCTAGAGGGGTATGCAAAAGAAAACTTAAATCTGAGGGAGGCCTGCAATATGTATAGTTGATTCTCACAACACAAAAAAATAAATAAACTAGTCAATTGATCGGCCAAATTAACCCCTTATTGGCTAGCAAGAAATACCCTTGGATAATTATGCGTTTGCTGATTAAATGCTCAAAACGAGTTGGAAGGGATGAATGCAAAACCGTATTTAAGGTAAAGAGTTCTTGGAAGAACTTTTTAGGGATGCAGAGAGGAATGCTGTCAAAAGGTATATAAATTGGCCAGAAATGAATAAAAATGAGAAAATACAAAACATATGCATGTAAATGTCTATATATAATACCCCTTACAAGGCTCCATTCTATGTTTGCAGAAGTCTCAGAATTATGTCGGAAATTTATCAAAGGCAGAGAGGAACATGAAAGCAGATGTTCTTAGATTTGTGACAAACAGAAAATCACATCACCTGAGAAAAATTTAGTTATTCCTGGGAGGGGAATAAGTGTAGGAGCAATACAGGAGAAGAGGATACCTGGGTTTCTGTTGACCTGGGACAGTTGATGACTATGGCCAAGAAGGCAACCTCCAGAAAATTAAGAAAGATGGATCAGCCAGAATTAGTAGAGATCTATAACAGAGTCAGTAAAATAATGAAGATGGAGCAGAAAGCATGGCATGGGGGCACCCAAAAGAAATATTTAACCAAATGTTGCATTTGAATAAGACTTTCAGAGGGTGTGCAGGGAGGCTGATAGGGGTGAAGAAAGGTTTAGGAAAATGTCATTAGCCAAAAATAAAGTATAGCCCACTGGTTTGGCTCTAGTCTGTTTTTTTGGTTGCACTGGTTTTGTTGAATCAAACTAGGGTAGTGGAGCATGGAAATTAGAATTAATGTAAATTAACCAGAGTATACGAAAGATTCGTATATGTAGTTCAATAAAGTGTTTCTTCAAAAAAATTAAAATAAGTGGAAGGACAATGAGATGCATGTACTATATTTTGATATATACTGAAACCTATAGAAGTCAGATGTCTATAGTGAATGCTGGAAACATTTGTATAAAACTAATAGGCTACTGAGCTACATGTTATGAAAGATTTGACTTATGCAGAGTAAAAGAAAATTATTCTATAAACTGTTGAATTTTGAATGCTGAAAACATTTGAAGAAATAAAGAATAAAGATCATATAAAAGCATAATTCTGTAAATGACTGACATCTAGTGGATTTAGATGTAGTTCTATACTGTAGCACAAATAATTAAACTTTTTTTCCCCATCTAAAAATATATCGGATAGCTTTTCCATCTCAACCTTAAATACCTAGACATTAATTTCTGCTAAGCTGTTCATACCACACTTATGCTGTGGATATTCCATTGTGCTTAATTAAAAAGCAATACTTCTACTCTTCACACATTATCATGGTGCTGTTATCCATAATAAGTTATTCTGGTAACCATAAACAAGCAATTGAAGAATTGAATATTGAATGAAGACATTTCCTACCATTTCAAATATGAATTCTCCACAGCCACTGACATATTTATGAATGGTCCTACAAAATCAACATGCAGTCTTTTCAAAGCTCTTAACAGTAATTTCCATGGATGCAAAGTCTGAGGGTGCCTTTGTTCCATTCAACATGGTACAGATTATTTACACATCTTAAATGTTCCTATCTAACATTGGTCAAACAAACTATCTAGTCATGGTATTCATTTTTAAAGTACTTGGATGTCTACCATTTAATAACTCTAGTACAGCTTTTTTCAGTTTCCACAGAGTAATAACTTCAACCAAGAAGAACAGTCTATGTCTATGGTTAACTCAGATATTATCATAAAATACATTCAGTTCTGCTCTGTTAGACAATCCTTTTATCAATAAGCTTAGTTCTCCTGAGAGTTCTCTGTCAGTCTAAAGCATTTGTGTTACCATTTCAGCCTTTAATAAGATCCTTTCTATAATAGACAAATAAAACTGACCAGTTAAATTTCTACTCACCTGTACATCAAATATTTTTGATGCATGGAAGAAAACTAATGCAGACAATTTAGACAAAATTTCCTTCCCCCTCACAGCCTTAAAAACCTCACTGACAGCCATTTTTTTCCTGTTACAGCAAACTCTGATCTGCAAAGGAAGAGGACTCTTTAGTAAATTCACTTCCCTAGATCTTTAACAAATATATAGTCAAAATATGGGAAAAAAATGGGAGAAACCAGAACTTTCCCCATCTCCCCACTGGTATTAAGGAAATCAAGGAAATAAACACATATTCCAAATTCAGAAGGAAAATCAAAAAACTTCATCTAAGCCAAATGCTCTTGCTTCAACACAGGACATATGGCCTAATCTATCTCCTTTCAGAGTCTCTTCTCCTCTCAAGATTCACTGAAGATTGACCAACTTTAGAAATTAATGCATATATTGTACATTATACTCTGCTTGATTGTACACTGCACTGTGCTTGTTCACTAGGACGTATATAGACAGTTTTTTTTCTATATAATTACTCTCAATTATTCTGTCTTTCTGTATTTTTTTTTTTTTTTTTGTTTGGGAATGTTTTGTATTTCACTCAGGCTTTGCCTGAAAATAGTCAATATTGATCAGTGTACTACCCAGGTAAACAAATATAAATAAAATAAATTTAAAATTTTACTTAACTGTGAGCACAATGGTTCTACTAGAAAGCAAATAAAACACAGGAAAAAAAGCCAAAACGTAACATTTTCAGCTTAGCTTTTCAGCATACTAACTATGGACTACCACCACCCAGACTATGACATCAAATTTGTGCACCATGGAAATAAACTCCTGGATTTACGAAGCCCTTTATAGCGTGCAGGATTAGTCTAAGAGCTAATTTCGGCAATAATGGCCGACGTGCGATCCAGCAACGAGCTCCCGGGACGTGCACGTGAGCTCTTAGACTAATCCTGCATGGACTGAGCTCCTGAATGCAAATTACCCTCATTTGCAGGTGAAAACCATGCAAGTGAGGGTAATATGCCATCCAGGAAGCTGGCAGCAGCCATGCAGGACGAGTGCAGTCTGCAGAAATGTACTCGGTTAGTAACTGAGTACATTTCTGCAAACTACAAAACGGAGCTATGACAGCTCCAAATAAAGGCTGCATATCATTGAGGAAGCATACCAATGGCCAAGTAGAAGGCCATTGGCATTGCAAACTGTTTAAAAAATAAAAAAAAAAACTTTTATTTTTTTTTCAATGATCTCGCCTGTTTAAGCATTGGGCAGCAGCACGCAAATGGGATCGGGGGGGAAATAATAAAATAAACCTAAAATAAGCATTCTAACTAAAAGCAGTATTCTGCCATGCAAGTCAATGGCAGGCAGAAGACAACCTGGCCAGTGAATAATGGTTGCTAAGGGGGGAGGCCCAGTGAGGAACATGTAACTATGCATTAGCAGGCAATCCTATGCAAATAAGGGGAAGGATAGAGAATCCCAGATATCCTGTCAGTGCAAGCCTTCACCCAAGAGTGTAGGACTAGGAAGACCATGAGTGTAAGCCCTGGACATAGCTAACATCAGAAGGGGGTGTGTCAGGCATGTTGTAAGCTAAATGGAGCACTGTGGCTCATGTTTGCCCTTAGCTAAGCTAAGCTAAGGCAGGGGGTGTGTCTAGGGTTGGCCTATCTTACACCAAGAAAATCATGGTGTACACAGGTAGAACAAGCCAAAATCCTGTAAAACATGCTTACAGCGCGTGTTTGCATGGTGCGCACCAGGTGTAAAAAAAAAAAAAAAAAAAAAAAAAAACAGGAAATAGCAGCTCCATTCATATCTGAGCACTGTGTTTGCGCGGCATGCCCCAGGGCTCAAACAGGAAGGCAATAGGAAGGAAAACCAGCAGTAGGAAGGTTATCAAGGCGAACTAGCATAGCTGCCAGGTGAAATGTATCAGAATCAGCCAATTATACAGACAGCAGACCAGCCCAGCCCAGAACATTAATACAAACTAAGCAAACAGCTTCACCTCTGGTTTTTCCAAATTCTACACCACCGGTGTATACAAGCGGGGAAATTTTAACAAACAAACCTACAAAATGAGAAGGGCTGCAGCAGGCAACATAGAACAACATGTGCAAGATGCTGTTGGTGGTGAGGATGTGAATGCTGCCGAACAACCCACAGTGAGGAAACAGAGAAAAGTGTACAGACCCAGGGTAACCTACCAGGGGCTACATGAGGTGGAGATAGTGGAACGCTATAGGGTGGACAGAGACCTCCTACAGCAAATTGTTGAGCTGTGCCGGCCACACCTGACACACCAAATTGGCTGAGGGGAACCCATCCCAGTGGATACCAAGGTATGTGTAGGCCTAGGTATACTAGCTACAGGTACCGCTCAAAGCACAACTGGGAGTATCATGGGGATCTCACAGGCATCAGCATCCAGAGTATTCCACCAGTTCTTGGATGCCATGTCAGCACATGCCAGTGAGCACGTATATTTCCTCAACACACGTGAGGTGTTGACCAGCAATATGCACTTCTTCTACCAAATAGCAGAATACCCTGGGGTAGTGGGTGCTATAGACTGCATGCACACACACATCAAAGCACCACCCAGTGAGCAGGGTAGGGCCTACATCAACCACAGGGGCATCCCCTCCATCAACTGCCAGGTTGTTTGTGATGCACAGGGCATTATAATGAATGTGTGTGCTGGCTGCCCTGGAAACTATGACGATTCACACATATGGCATCTGACGCAGCTGTACCACAAATTTGCCAATGTGGGCATCCCCTATGGTCACCTAGTGGGGGATGCTGGGTACCCACTGGAGCCATGACTGATGACACCCATCAGAAATGCACACACACCTGAACAACAATGCCATAATGAGGCACACGCACAGACCAGACATATAATAGAGCATGTGTTTGGGATGCTCAGGTCACGGTTCTGGTGTCTGGTCACATCCAGTGGAGCCTTGCAGCATTCACCAGCTACAAGTACCCAAATTGTTATGGCATGTGCTATGCTAACCAAAAAATAAGAGACCAGCATACAGTGGCACCAAATGAATCCTTTATTATAGAAATACCCTAAGCACAAAAACAGGAACAGACCAGTTTCGGCTTCACAGTTACATAGCCTTCATCAGTGTTAATGTCTGGTAAATAAGTTCTACTTTATATACATAATTTAAAGGACATGTGACCAATTAAAGATGCTCATTAAGCCCTGGTTTAAAGAGACCTCCCAGTTTGACAATCCATTTTTTCTCCATGCTGTTTAATAAATCATACCAACCTAATTTATTGCTTCTGGGTCTCATTATTTTATCTATTATAGTAAAATTAAATATGGCATTTTTATGTGTCATTGTATGTTTATAGAGGGCATTGGTTTCTTTATGGTGTTTAATGTCGCTAAGATGTTCAGAAATTCTGAATTTAAAGGGTCTAGAGGTATGCCCTATGTAGAATGCTGAGCAGTTGCAACTAGCTAAGTAAACCACCCAATCAGTGAAACAGTTAGCAAAAAATCAAATCTCATAGACTTGAGGGGTATTTTGACTACTGAAGCTTTTGTTTTTTAAAATTCTGGGACAGTGAACACAGTGACCACAAGGGTGACAACCAATTAAGGGGTCACCTGACAAAGTGACTTGGGTATGTTTCTTATTGTGGATTTGACCGTGTTTATAATGATTGAAAAAGGCAACAATATTTTTACCTTTCTTAAAGGAAAAGTAGCATCTGTCGCCCAAAATTTCACCAAGTCTAGTGTCAGATGTCAAAATATTCCAATGGTGTTGCACAATATCCATTAGTACCTTGGTGTTGCGTCCATATGTAGTGACTAATCTGTGCTATGCTACACAATATGAACCTGCGAAACAGCTGCAGCAGGAACAGCATGGGGCAGGGCCACACAGCCTCCCACCAATGCCAAGGCCTGTACCGGCACAGAGTGACTCGGAGGAGGAACAACCTGAGCCTGCCCCAGTAGGCAGAAGGAGGCATGCCCAGTATGCCCTGGCCTTGGCAAAGAGGCAATGCATAGCATATGCACTGACACAGTAGGGACCCAGGGAATGACACCTCTCTCTGACTCGCACAGACCGCAAATGGGATGCCAAACATGACACTACCTGTGCTCAACCATGTATAGGGAGTATACTATGTGCATCCGACACAGGCAGCCCTCCAGTACCATCTTCAAGTCTGGCACATCCTCAAGTTAAGTCAATCAACCTACCAATTGCCAAATGGAATAGAATGTGTTGTTACCTGTAGCTATGGTATGGATGTGAGCATGCAAGGGAATTGGGTGGCCGAATGTTAAGGCAGCAGACAGTAGACACCCATAGTGGCACCATGACATCTGTAGCACATACTGGAGTCACCATAGTAGCCAGTACTACACAGGGTAACAAAACGCACTGCAGGAAATGGGCTGAGCGACATGTGTTTCCATAAGACCCACACATGCCATTCAGGAAGGTTCACATACCCAACAACAGTCT
This sequence comes from Protopterus annectens, assembly GCF_019279795.1. Taxonomy (NCBI): domain Eukaryota; kingdom Metazoa; phylum Chordata; order Ceratodontiformes; family Protopteridae; genus Protopterus; species Protopterus annectens. The sequence goes on along the minus strand of NC_056739.1, from coordinate 1,026,632,952 downwards.
CAACCAGCAGGACAGGTGTAGACAAATACAAACAAATGCTGTACTATGGCCTCTGAATGAGCCCTATGGGTAACCCAACCCCCAGGTCTACACAGACAGACTACAGCAGGCCAGGCAGTTGGATGTAAGTTGTGAAGGCTAGGAAGTCAGAAACTAATATGTAGGTAATTAAAGCTAAGATCTGTAGTACACTGGTATGCTTCAAGCCAGCAAAATAGGTAAGACTACAGACTGAAATGGAGTACCTGACATACCAGTACAGTCCCAGCAAATGTGTACAAGTGTCAGGTGTGCCCCCCATCCTACGTACACTTATAGTAACAGTCAGGTGTGACCCCCCACTCCTGTGTAGAAATGTAGAAACAGTCAGGTGTCCCGCCCCCGCTATGCAGAAATGTAGCAACAGTCAATGCCAAATGACCGATGGATAACCTGCAGACACAGCATGCTACCTGTCGGTGTACAACACAAAGGTCATCAATGCAGTACAAACTACCTGGACTCGATCCAAACATGCAATACAGATGGCCTTACTGGGCATGCTCACACACTTAGAGGAATGAAGGCAATGTCAGTCAACAACATACTGAAAGGTCATACTGGGCATGCTCACACACAAACACATGAAGGCCATGTCTGCAAACACCAGTGGACCAAACATATCTGGCAGTCGCAGTTCTTAGTGCAGACACATGTCAGTATGCACCACTCCTGCCATGCACACACAGTGGATAGGAATACAGACATATATGTAAGGACAACACACTATAATAAGTCAAAGGTAGACAGACATAGATGTGTGGAAGAGGGTGACTGTGACAAGGAGCCATCCGGGCCTGTTCCACCCAGCACACAGCCAAAGGGCCCCGAACACATGAGGTGCAGATGTCACTCACTGCAAATACTAGCCACCAGTATCTGTCAGCATGACAGACTATGTGGTGCACATGCTAGCTGTGCAACATGACTGTACAAGGAAGTAGTCATCTAGTAGCTGTATACACGTACCTGTGACATATGACCCTGTGTGTGCCCGCATGTGGCATGTCAACCCATACATGAATGGGGTATGGCCCATGCACACACTGCCCTCCCCATAGCAGTATTATGACAAGCCTGCTGAGGTCATCCAATGTGAAATATACCTTTGGGAGAGCTGTAGCTCAGTAATCTCCATGGTGTGTCCCATAACTGCGTACTGCTGTAGTGATAAACTAGTTAGGTGGTAGTTCTAACCCCAGACTTGGCAAGTGTGTGTGTGTGTGTGTGTGTGTGTGTGTGTGTGTGTGTGTGTGTGTGTGTGTGTGTGTGTGTGTACGTCTGTCTATCTCTGACTGTGTAGAGAGAAATGCTTTTTAGGCTACTCACACTCCATACAATTCATATACTCAACTTTGGCAAGGCTACTGTCACTCACCTAGAAATACACCTCTAAGAAAGTCATAGCCCAGTAATCTCTGTAGCTTGTCCTATAACTGTGCACTGCTGTAGTGTGATAAAGTAGTTATGTAGGTGTTCTAACCCCAGACCTGGTAACTGTGTGTTTGTGTGTGAATCTGTGTGTGTCTGACTGTGTAGAGAGTAATGCTTTTCAGGGTACTCACACTCCATAAAATTCATATACTCAACTTTGGTAAGGCTGCTGTCACTCACCTAGAAATACACCTCTGGAAAGATTATAGCCCAGTAATCTCCGTACCACATCCTGTAACTGTGTACTGCTGTAGTGTGATAAAGTAGTTAGGTAGGTGCTCTAACCCCAGACTTGGAAACTGTGTGTAAAGCTGTGTGTGTGTGTGTGTGTGTGTGTGTGTGTGTGTGTGTGTGTGTGTGTGTGTGTGTGTGTGTGTGTGTGTGTCTGACTGAGTAGAGAGCAATGCTTTTTAGGCTACTCACACTCCGTACAATTCATATACTCAACTTTGGCAAGGCTGCTGCTGTCACTCACCTAGACATACACCTTTGGGAAGGGTGTAGCCCAGTAATCTCCATAGCGCGTCCTGTAACTGCCTACTGCTGTAGTGTGATAATGTAGTTAGGTAGATGATGTTCATCGTGGTTCACTGTTACAGTCATTACTGTAGGGTTCTTCCTGCTAGCAGCAGCCCTCGATCGGCCAGAGTCCCAAAGTCGGGTCCGACATCAGCTGAAGTCACTCTTTCCCTGACGTCAGTGCGCCAGGGGTATAAAGACCTCATCCAACGCCATTTTCCCCAGTCTTTCTTGCCGTGCGGTGCCCGTAGCAATGCAGTTTGCAAGTGCCGGTCGGCCAACTCCTGTTTACTTTTGGTGGTTTTGTATCGAATACTTCTTATTTTAAGCTAAGTACCCCATTGGGGAAACCTTTTTCTTGCTCCAGTCTGATGTCAGAAAAAGTTAATAACTGTATTTCTTGTGGGAAGCAAATACCTCATAAGGATTTTCACTCTTACTGTATACCTTGCCTAGGCCCTGACCACGGCATAGCTAATTGTAGGTTTTCTGCTAGATTTAATCAACGCAATTAGGCGTAGGTACGATTTTGCCTTCCATTATTTTGGAAAAAGATTTAATTACAATATGTCATCGGATTCTTATCCGGCTACTGGAGTGTATAAGAGGAGCAAGGATAAAGACAGGCCTCCGAGGTCCAAAGCGGACAACATTATTCAACCAGAGCCAGTTGCCAGTTCGTCGGTCATCAGTGAGGCACTTTCGCAGCCCCTGTCGTCCGCCACTTTTGAACCGGTTGCCTGTACCGACTCCCACGAGGAGCTGATGGGGCCTTCAGTATTTCCAGGGATTTAACCTCCGGATAATGCTCCCTCAGATGGGTCCACAGCCGCTGTGCAGGCACTGGCTTCTGAGGGAGTTTTTAGGCCTACACAGCTTCATGTAAAGATGGCTCCAGTTTTGCAGTCAAAGACAAAGACTAAGGCTCCGGCAAAGACAAAACAACATACGCAGGCACCTTCTGATCAGGGCCCTAGACCTCAAAGACAGATGTTTAAAATGGCTGAAGACCTGTTAACTATGATCCGGGGTTCCCATCCCCCTCCTGACAAGAGACCTAGGCTAGAGCCAGATTATGATTCTTCAGATCAAGTTTAAATTTCTTCTGCTTCTTCCTCTGAGCAGGATTATTCCTTCCCTCCTTATGAGGATTCTGATGCTGAAGAATCCCTTCCTTCAGCCTCTCCTCCTAAGGATTATTCATTTGGGGAAACTTTACATGACATGAGAGAGCATTTTCACTGGGAAGGGCAGGAATACTCCGAATCCAAGAAAAGGCTTAGGGATTTTCTCCTGCTCCCACAGCATAGGCCCCTGGCTATTCCCCCTGTATTGGACATTGTGGATGATGTTTTTACAGAGGCATCTCTCTCTCCTGATTCTTTTCCTCCTGCTCCTGTCAAACCGGATAGATATTATAGGGTTCCAGATTCTCACAAATTTCTTTTTAAGAACCCTTCAGCTGATCCAGAAACTATCTCTCAGGGCCCTAAGGGTGTTAAAGCGGCCTCTGCTAAGAATCCTATTCCCTCTGACCGAGAGTCCAGAGCCTTGGAAAGATGGGGCAAAAAAGTTTATACTTCTGCTACATTGTCTATTAGAGCTTTGAATTGTCAGTTTCATTTGTTGAAATATCAGCAATACCTTTTTGTCTGTGTTAAAACAAAATGTCTGCTGTTTCTGGTGGTACAGAAAATAAAGAATTACAGGATTTATTGCATGCTACTGAGCAGGTGGGTAAACATACCCTGCACTGTGGTTTTGATTCTTTGGAGGCTTCTTGCAGGGCTGCAGTAACTGGCGCAGTTATTAGAAGGCATGCTTGGTTAAAGGAGCAAAGTTTGCCGGAGCAGGTTAAGGCAAAACTTTTAGATGATCCTTTGCAGCACAATGTTTTATTTGGGGCCAAAGCTGAGGAGGTATTGAAGAAAATGGAAGACAAAGACAAATCTATGCAAATGGTTAAGGATTTTCTACAGGTACAACCCCCTAGATTTAGCAGGAATTGGTCAGCTAAACCTTGGTCCTTTCCAAGCTCAGACAGACCTGAGAGAGGCAGATACAGGCGTTCCAGAGGTAGAGGTCAGGCACAGCCCCCTTTCAGAAATAAACAGTGGAGTGCCCCCTCTCCCAAGGGAGGAGAAGATAGGTCACAACATTACAGGAAACAGTCATTATGACTCTCCCTTACTAGCTCCAGGGGCTCCCCTCCTGGATGCGCCTTTGGGAGGAAAAATCTCTCTTTTTTATCACAATTGGTGCTGCATAACACAAGACAAATGGGTTCTGGACATAGTTTCAAGGGGTTACAAGTTTCATTTCCATACCTTGCCAAAACCAAATAGATGGCCAGATCTGCTAAAGCATCAATGGGCAGTGGCACAACAGCAAGTTCAGTCCCTCATGGATATGAGGGCCATAGGGTTACCAAATTTAGAAATGGGGCAAGGGTTTTATTCAAGACTTTTCCTGGTTCCACATGGAGACCAATCCTGGACCTTTCTGTATTAAACACCTTCCTAGAAATATCAAAATTCAAGATGCTCACTCTGCAGCAGCTGCTGCCTATGCTGAGCAAGAACACTTGGATGGTGACTTGGACTTGAAGGAAGCTTACCTGCATATTCCCATAAGGCAAGAGTGCAGAAGGTACCTGAGATTCAAAGCGGGCTCGAAGCATTACCAGTTCTCTGTGCTGCCCTTTGGCTTATCTACTGCGCCAAGGGTCTTTACAAAGTGCCTGGCACCAGTAATGGCATTTTGCAGACAGAAGGGAATTCAAATATACCCTTATCTGGATGATTGTCTCATTCAAGCGGACAACAAGGAGACTTTACTTCAGCATCTGGCATTTGTGCAGCATCTTCTCTGGTGCCTAGGGTTCACAGTGAACCTAAAGAAATCAAACCTGGTGCCCACGCAACAGATTACTTTCCTGGGTGCTCTTCTGAGTACTACAACCCAGATGGCTTACCTAACACCAGACATAAAAGTGCAACTGGCTTCTTCTTTCAAAAACCTGGCTTCAGTGAGTCAGCTAACTGCAAGAAAAATTCTGCAGGCTTTGGGTTACATGGCATCCTGCATTCTGTTAATACCATATGCAAGACTGCACATGAGGACGATACAGTGGTACCTCAAAAGTGTATGGTCTCAGCATTGCCACAGTTTGGAAACAGTGATCACAATTTTGCCTTGTCTCCGGCAGGAGTTTCTTTGGTGGGCCGAGGCCTGTCTCTAGAACAAGGGGAAGCCTTTCTGTCCCACTCCAGCCAATCAAGGCATAATGATGAATGCTTCAGACTATGCATGGGGAGCCCACATGCAAGGGAGATGTCTTCAGGGTACCTGGACAGAGGACCAAATGCACCTGTACATAAATTTGAAGGAAATGCTAGCTGTGCAGAATGCCCTGACAGCCTTCAAGAATCTTATTCTACCGGGGCAATTACTGATAAAGATGGACAACACTATAGTGATGTGGCACATAAACAAGCAGGGAGGCTTTCACTCTTACCCCCTGTGCAGATTGGCCATGACTCTGTGGAACACAGCACTGGCCAGCAAGGTAGACTTACAAGCTCAATTCCTGCCAGGAAAGGACAACACTCTGGCAGACAGTCTAAGAAGAAACCTTTCAGATCCACACGAATGGATGTTGGATGTTCGGATATTCAGGATGATAACAGAGGCGTGGGGGTGCCCGGACATAGATCTTTTTGCATCACCCCAAAACCATCAACTTCAAACATTCTGCACAAGGACCTACCACAGACTAGCATGGAAAGTGGATGCCCTTTCATTCAGTTGGAAACGCCTCTCAGTATATGCTTTTCCTCCTTTGCCTCTTCTACCATGGGTACTTCTGAAGATCAAACAGGACAGACCGCAAATAATTTTACTGGCTCCCAACTGGCCTCGGCAATTCTGGTATTCCACCCTGATGAACCTGGCTCAGGGTCCACCCTGGATTCTGCCACAAATTCCACATCTACTGTCATAACAAGATGGCCAGATCCTGCACAGCCATGTCAAAACTCTGAATCTAGCAGCCTGGCGGATCCAGGGTCTTTAAACAGCTGTACCCTTACCAAACAGTTACTGGACATAATCCTTGAAGCTAGAAGGCCCAGCACCAGGAAATCTTATGCAGGTAAATGGAAAAGATTTTGCTCCTGGAATCAGGCCCAGGGTTTTGATTATGCAGTTCCAAACATTCCTCTGATTTTACAATACCTAACAGAGATGTTGCATAAGGGCCTATCTTTTTCATCTATCAAAATTCATGCTTCTGCTATTTCTGCACATTACAATATGGATCCCACAATCTTTTCTCATCTGTTACTTAAACAATATCTCAGAGGGGCAAAGAATATAAGCCCCCCTTTAAGAGCACCAGTTCCCACTTGGGATCTCAACTTTGTTTTGGAAAAGTTAACTTTGCCTGCTTTTGAACCTGCAGCTTCCACAGATTTCAAGTTTTTATCATGGAAAACTGCTTTTCTTTTAGCTATAACCTCTGCCAGAAGAGTTACGGAATTACAAGCACTCATGGCTGTGGAACCCATTATTATTTTTCATCAGGACAGGGTGTCCCTGAGGACTAATCCCACATTAATGCCTAAGGTGGTATCGAAAGTAGCCTTGAATCAGACTATTCATTTACCTACCTTTTATCCTAATCCTCAAAGTGAAGAGGAAAGAATTTTGCATTCTTTAGATATACACAGGCAGCTTTGCTTTTACCTGGACAGGACCAGGATTTTCAGGAAATCTGACCAATTGTTTGTAGCTTATGCTTCTACTTCACAGGGGAGAGCAATCACTAAGCAGACTATTTCTAAGTGGATTGCCCACTGCATCAAGTTCTGTTACTCTCATCATGGCAAACCAGTTCCTGTTAATGTTAGAACACATTCTACCAGAGCTACTGCTACTTCGGCAGCTTTTCTCAGTGGAGTTCCTACCAAGGAGATCTTAGAAGCTGCAACTTGGAGTTCTGTGCATACTTTTTCTAAGCACTACAATCTCCTTCTCTATTCTAAATCTAGGGCAGGTTTTGCCTCTGCAGTCCTGCAGGGTTTTGTGGCCACCCCTTCTGTTCCTTCTCCATCCACCCTTTCTTAGCTTTGGGATTCAACCCTACAGTAATGACTGTAACAGTGAACCACGATGAACATAGTACAGTTGTGTACTCTTACCATAAATGTAGATGTTTGAGTATGTTCACTGTTACAGTTTGGGTTACCCTCCCTCCTGTCCCCTCTTTTGTTGCTCTTTGAGTGCTGTCTGTGTCTCCTTGACATTTCCCTTTTTCTCTGAGGTATTTTTGTTGGTGATATTTGGGAATGTTCTGGTTTATGTTTGCTTATTCTTTTGATTAAGCTTTTGGCCTTTATTTTTGGGCACCTGACATCTGGGGCAAGAAAAACTGGGGAAAATGGCATCGGCTGAGGTCTTTATACCCCTGGCGCACTGACGTCAGGGAAGGAGCAACTTTAGCTGACATCGGACCCGACTTTGGGACTCTGGCTGATCGAGGGCTGCTGCCAGCAGGAAGAACCCTACAGTAATGACTGTAACAGTGAACATACTCGAACATCTACATTTATGGTAAGAGTACACAACTGTACTTTCCAACCCCAGACTTGGCAACTGTGTGTGTTTCCGTGTGTCTCTGTCTGTCTTTGACTGAGTAGAGAACAATGATTTTTAGGGTACTGACACTCCTTAGAATTCATATACTCAACTTTGGCAAGGCTGCTGATGTCACCCACCTAGAAATGCACCTCTGGGAAGGTTATAGCTCAGTACTCTCTGTAGCGCGTTCTGTAACTGCGTACTGCTGTAGTGTGATTTAGAACTGTGGTAGAGTTCCATCCCCACCTATGGCAGTTCTGAATGTTTTGTGTGTGTGTTTCAATGTCTGTTTATGGAGCAATGCATTATAGCCTACGCACTTGCAGTACATTTCAAATGCCCTACTTTGGCAATCCTGCTGATGTTATTCATTGTGAAATACAATTTTGTGGAAAAAGTTCTGTAGTAATCCCTGTGGTGCAATCTATAACTGCTCCATGCTGTAGTGTGATATAAGCCTTGGTCAGGGGTTCGATGCCCACACATGTTGGTTGTGGATGTTTTGTGTGTGTCTCACTGTCTGTGTAGGAAGCAATGCATTTTAGGCTACTCACTCACAGTACAGTTGAAATACCCTTCTTTGGTAATCCTGCTGATGTCATTCATTGTGAAATACACCTTTGGGGAAGAAGTACTTCAGTAATGTCCATGGCATGTACTATAACTGTGTAGTGCCGTAATGTAATAAATTCGTTAGGTAGGGGTTCTACTCCCAAACATGACAGGTGTGTGTGTTTGTAACTTGTATCCTGTGTTGAGGTGGTTGTGAGTGTGGAGGGGGTTTTGCTTATTTCTTTTATGGTGGCCCTACTATATATATATATATATATATATATATATATATATATATATATATATAGATAGATATATATATATATATATATATATATATCACAATGTCAACCATACAGGGTTAAGATATGTAAATTAACTGAGAGGCTGGGGTGCAAAGCCATACCCATACATGTGACATCAAGGTCAGCCAATCACAGTTAGCAACCCCACTATAACCCAGAGTACACACTCAGCCTGTGTGTCATACGCACGCACATGCCTAGGCAACAGCCAATATGTAGGTAGTACACTGCATATTGGCCACTGATAGTAACTATCCAGTGATAGCAGTGGGCTACAGAGGGCATGTCACCCTGCCCATCTGTCCAATATGCACATACCTGCAGACAGTGCACCTCCACCATGTTTCCCAATGGACAACTGCACCACCTATGGTGCCTTCACATGTGACTCACAATGGACATACCATGCCTGACAACATGCCCTGTATGGCCAGATGACACTGACATCCGGGGATGCTTTTAGCATGCTATCAATGTAGGTGCAGGGTAAACATGCTGCCCATTACCAGTTCCTGCCACAGGTGGGCAAGACTGGCACATCTGATGATAATCTGTGTTCACAATATGGGCCAGACACCTCAGGTACAGTAGCACATGTCACTGTACGTGCATGTGGGAGGTGTGCACATCCCAGACACCATCCATGTCATGGATTAAGGAACACATGCATGGCAAGTGATGCACAGCATTGGCCACACACAATAGTCAGCCAGGTGACTGGATGGGGGATGCAGAAACTAATGTTCATAGCCAAATGTTCATAGGCTGGTACTAGGCTAACTGCCTTTGCAGGCCATTTTAAGCCTAGCCACTTACCCCATGTGAGAATCAAACCCTGCACCTCTTGCTTGTAAGGCAAACACCTTAACCATTACGCCATCTTCCCACGAACAATAGGTTCATAGATTAGTAATAAGCTAACTGCCCTTGCGAGCCATTTTAAGCTTAGCCAATTATCCCTTGTGAGACTCAAACTCAACTAGAGGCCTAAGCCACAATGCAGCCCATTGTCATGTGGCCTGATGCCAAGGTATACACATTGCCTACCCTTGTACAGCCTGCTGGCACAGTTGACCACCACACACCTGTGCAGACATGCACCCATTGCATGTCAGAACTGGCACCCTGTGTGTTTGTGTGTGTGTTGTATGGTGTGTATGTCCACATCCACACTCACTACAACCCCACAGGGCATACTGAAGCATGCTGTCTGATGGCTGACACCTCCTCATACTCTTTGCCCATATGATCTCCGTATGACCCGAGTGGTGCATGTGATACCTGCACAATGATGTGTTGTGGCAATCCCACTAGTGATGAGTTGCACTCCTGGCCCTGCCAAGTGTGTCAATGTGTGTGTGTCCCTGTGCGAGTCTGCCTGTGTTGACACTGGCACCTGTTCATGCAGACAGACATGTGTACATCATCTACCGTATCCCTGTTGCAGATGTCACTCACCATCACATATATGTTCTGAGTGCTCCACAGCAGGTAACGCATGTGGCGCATCCAATAACTGCATTAAACTGTGATAGCACTACATAGCTGTCAGGGGTTTGATACCCTGTGCTGGTATGTGTGTGACACAAACATGTTTCAGTTTTACTCTCCCACCACTCCCTGACATGCATTTGCCTCTGTCTGCCTCACCCACCCCCTCTCTGGTGGATGTGGAGGCCCATACCTGCTTTGCTTAAGCAGCAGCATGTGTATTTTAAGTGATGCTCATGATCAGCTGATGGCCTCTGCATGAATTGCAGCCCTCCCCTAGCTGATTGAATGTGGAACAGCTGTGGTAACATTCCCATAGCCAAATGCATGGAAACACACTCCAATACCTAGGAACATCATGGTGGTGTTGGCCCTTTTCAGTCACTGCGAGCAGGAACTAGATCTGTTGTTTGGCAAACAGCATCTCAGATGGATTGGGGATTTACCTCTAACAACATACACTGTGGAAAGAGGGCAACGAAGAGGAGGCTCATGTGCCTGACCTGACTACAAACTGTAAAGTGCTGCTATACTGCATTTGGAGTAATGTCGGTTTAACAGTGTTTGTCTGGATATGCCTGTCGTACATGTTGCAATACCTGCCATGTCAGTTCCATGTATATCAGGAATCCCCATCTGCAGGGTCATCTGCAGACTGGGAAGTGTTCTGCCTTTGGTTTCATGTGTTAGCCAAGGTGCATCTATCTGTGGAATGCAGATGGTAGTGTGAGGATTGCAGTCTGTAGATGGTGAAGGCTGTGACAGTTACTGACTTCATATCCCTCATAGGACATATGTTGCAACAAACCCCATTACAATGATACATTTATGAGGTTATCATAGCAACATGTCTATACTGGCCCTGTGTATGTGCTGTCAGCCACACCTCTGTCAACCTTTGTACATATGTCGTGCATGAAGTGGTGCATATGTGCTGTACACCATAAATAGTGTCATCATATCTGATAACAAGCCAGTGATATATCTGATTGCTACACATGTTATGTACAGTAGGGGTTATATTTCATGACATAACCTGGACATTCTGTGGATGTTTGTACAGTACTGAGGTCTGTGTAGTGATGGTGAATGTCGGCAGTGTGTGTATTGTTAATATGTACATTAGCCTGTGTACAGACTGTGGTAGATGTCATTGTTCTAGCTCCCCTTCTATCTGATGTTACATGCTGCCCACTGTATGGTACCGTTTTGACGTACATGTTTGTAGGGCCATACACACACACATGTCCCCTACCACAGACAGCCATCAGACCAAACTGTGTAGCAGCCCAGTATATGTAGGGTCATTCTGTGAGTGGCACATATGAGGATGGTGTAGAACAGATAGTTCATATACTGCAATAATATGCTAGCTTACCATATGTGGCTGTAACTGTGGTCACATTGGCTGTGGTTATGCACTTTCACACAGCTGTATCTTACCCTGTGCTGTGACATGGCTGTTGAGCCTACTATATATGCAGGTACATGTGCATTTCCCCATACAAGATGTAGGCCAGTGTTGAGCCAGTCTGCCTGTAGCCTGCACAGGGCATTGCTACATGTCT
>NC_056739.1:1026611404-1026616404 GCF_019279795.1 Protopterus annectens | reverse complement strand
TCAGGTACAAAGCCAGATTGGGTACTGTCCCCCGAGGTTGACAGATGTCCACTGAATCCAGGTCCCTCCTGAGACTGGCCAGGGCCACATGTACATGGTCTGCTATGATGGTCTGTGGACAGCACACCCCCCCCCACAGTGCTGGGGGTGGTACTGCCACTACGGGAGCAGCTGTGACTGGTGGGACACCCACAGCGACCTCCAGCTGCTGGTGTTGCTGGCGTACATCCACGTGGCTGTCGCAACCATCCCGCCTTGTCCTGACACATGGACATGACATTATGGATGAGATCCAATATCTCACCCCACCATCTATCCATGACCTCTGTGTAAATACGAATGGCACCTGCTAGGTCATGGATGCTGTCAGTTACAGAAGTGTGATGAGCCCTTTGTGCCTTAAGACCCTGTCTGGTGTACCATTCCATTTGTGCCTGTGCCTCCATGACAGTCTGGAACATGCGTGTGGTTGATATAGATGTGGCACATCTGCCAGGGGCATGATGACCAGCAGTGCTCCGACGAGCACCCCTGAACATCTGCCTAGGTGGTACCCCGCTGGACATCTGTCTATGGCTGCTGTGTCCTGACACACGTGTCATAAATACCACACTATCCTGGCCAATGCCAACCGCAGACTGTCCCTCAGCTAAGGCCAACGGTGATGAGATATGTAGAGGCAGTGTGACTGTGTGTGTGGATGGGGTGGATACCAGAGGCAGCCCCTGATGACCCTGCCTGTGCCTCAATACACCTATCCTCATGGTCACTGTCTGTATCAGTGATATCAGATTCCCTGCGGAAGGGACCCAGCCCCACCTCACCACCTATGAGGGGAAAACAGGGAACAGACTGTAAGACCTGTACATCACCGGTAAACAATACATACACACACACACACACACACACACACACACACACACACACACACACACACGCAAACACACACACACACATGTGTGTGTGTGCAGACATGGCCACACATGCAGACATACACATATGCAGTCGACATACATGACAACCCATACACTTTACCAGACAGCACCTACAGACAGCTCCAGCACCCCCATAACACACACAATAGCAATCTACCATTGGGACATGTATTGTACAAGACTTTCTGCTATGTGTGTATAGACATGCTCCCTGTGGGGACACTAGAGTTGCTGGGCTGTTACAGAGTATTTCACCTGCATGCCATTGTCACTGCCACTATGTTTCCACATATGCATGTGGTATGCTTGCTATGTGATTGCTACACATTTGCCATTCTGTGTTATTGGGGATATCTATGCATGCTGTTGGACATGTTCTGGGATTGTGTGGATTATTACAACCCACATATGTTCCCTGACAGTTACACAACAGTATGTGTAGGGGTTATTTGCCAGGAGGAACACCACTCCCACCTAATGTGCACATGTTACTAGTCCACATCACATCCAAGACCCACCATGGAACCTCATTATCTACTGTTCCGGCACTACCTTCATGTGGAACCACCTCAGGTGATGGTGTGTACCCCCATGGAGCACACACAGACATATGTCTGTCACCCAGTTAGATCCAGGATCTTGTACATAGGGAGGTCCACAGAGACATGAGTTATGTGCTACATCACCTGGAGGCATGCAATACACATACACAAGGTTTGACATGCATGTTCCTCCTGCTCAGCCCACAGCCCCAGCTCCTTTATGACCATGTAGATGCTGTTGTGACTGTCCATGAGTAGGCACCATGTTCCCATATGGAGGCTCAATGGCCTCCACATTCCAAATGGAACTACCCATCCACAGTGTTTAACCACCAAGTGTCATATACCAGCCCTGTATGCTGTCTTGCTTGTCACCCAACCAAACCTACATACCAATATGTGCCTAATACCCTTCACCAACATATATATCCCAACTTCTCAAACAATTGTGATGTGTTCCCAACATGGGTTACACATCACACTTCATTTTGCAGCCATGTACTGGTGTGTAGATATGTTGTGTAATGGTGTGTGATGTTCTGTCACACATGTCATGGCAGGGGACATGTATTGACACACACACACATATATCTATATATATATATACATATATATATATATATATATATATATATGTGTGTGTGTGTGTGTATACCTATACATTTCAGTATTATGTATATGTGTGTATGTGTCTGTTTATATATATATATATATATATATATATATATATATATATATATCCAAACAGCAGCAAACAGCACATATTTCACATCCAGGGCAGAGTCTCTAAAAACTAATAGGTGTGGCAAGAAAACACAACCACTACCAGTTAACAAGGTCTCAAGTTGCTTCTTACATCCACTTTCTTCAAAAGCACTTTTCGTTTGCAAGCATATTTTCTACAAGTATCTCCTTAAAACAGTGGCATCAATAGAGCTGAACGTCCACTTCTGAATAATTGTATGTGGCTTGACACTAAACAAATCTGTGGTATAATAAAAAGAAATTGGAAAATATTAACATCAAACGAAGAATGCAAGGAGATAGTGGGACAAACACCGAAATTTGGGTATAGGAATGCAAGTAATTTAAAGGATATTTTATGCAAGGACAACTACTCTATACCACCAATTATGTCAGATAGAAAGGGAACCTTTCCTTGCAGAATATGCACAATGTGCAAATACATCTGCATAGAAAATGCATTTGAACATCCAGTCACCAAGAAAAGATACACTTGTAATTTATATGTGGATTGCACAACTAGAAATGTTGTGTATTTAGCCACATGTTCAAAATGTGAACAATTCTATGTGGGAAAGACTATAAGACAACTAAAAGAAAGGCTCTCCAAACATGTCAGCGACATTAGGCTAAAAGACTTTAAAAGTCCCCTGGCAAAACACATCAGGGATCATGTAGATCATAGTTTTGTTTTCAGGGTTTTAAAAGTTGTATATGTGTCCAGTGGGGGGGGGGTGATATTAATAATATACTAGAGCAAGAGGAAATGTTCTGGATAGGGAAACTGCAAGCACATGTAAAACCGGGACTTAATACATTTCCTATCCAACCTGCACTAAGGAAGTGAAGACTAAGAAGGCGTGTCTAGCACTTCTCAAAGGGAAAAGGCACATCAACTTGTAGCGTTGTTTTATACCACTTGCACTCAGGAAATTAAGTTTAAGAAGGCGTGTTCAATGCATTAGGGAATGGGTGCGTTAATTAGCAGTTTCGCCTCATTGGGGCAAAGTATTTTTTAAACAAGGAACAGTGGTCATTATGTATAGATCTGATGAAGGGTGAACTTTGAAACCCAAAAGCGCTTATCTTTTTGTGTTTGTTTTACTATTTTAACATGTTTTGATGATATTTTATAATAAATAGAAGCTGCATTAAAATTATTCAGAAGTGGACGTTCAGCTCTATTGATGCCAACTGTTTCAAGGTGATGCTTATAGAAAATATGCTTGTAAACGAAAAGTGCTTTTGAAGAAAATGGATGTAAGAAGCAACTTGAGACCTTGTTAACTGGTAGTGGTTGTGTTTTCTTGCCACACCTATCAGTTTTTAGAGACTCTGCCCTGGATGTGAAATACATGCTGTTTGCTGCTGTTTGGATATTTTACAATTTTTACAGCACGCTCCTATCCGGTTCCATTCTTTTTGCTGTTGGAGATATATATATATATATATAGAGAGAGAGAGAGAGACATACACACATATATATATATATATATTTATATATATATATATATATATATATATATATATACATATGTGCATATATGTGTAGATATCATTATATGTTGTTTATATAACTATATATATGTATAACTGTCCGAGGTTCTGTAGACATACACAGCTCTGAATATGTATCACACATATATGTATCTGTATGTGGGGTGCATACAAACATCTGGTCCACACTCTTGTAACTCTCTTTACTTCACAGCTGAACTGTTCTGCCTTGCTGCAACACAGACAGGTGTCACATGTGAACACAAACTAACATTAGTGGGTATATATGGTGACAGATTTTAGATAAGCATATTATACTGCTATGGCAGTTGGGCCTATGCAACACTTTAACATGACTGTCCTGCAGGTGGTGTGGTCTCACACCCATGTGTCTATCATGGCAGTATTACCACCACGAGCCATTGGCCACATAAAGTACAGAACACAGATATCATGGGTCACATCTTTGCCATTCATTGCTGGTCTGCACAGTTGCCATGTATGTCCCACTGCCCACAGGGATTGACACTATTGTCCAGAGCAGTTGTTGAGCAGTACATCATTACAGAAACAAGTACTGATGGCACATATAAATCTTTTCACATTATACATCCTATTATTCTGTGCCATATACTACATGCAAATAAATACATATCTGTTTCACATACCTTTTATATTTTTTCCACTGTAACACAACCCAGAGCTTTGTTACTTTTATTAAAGTTATTTTATTTTTTTATTCTTTCTCTCTCTGTCTCTCCAGTGGAGTGATTGAGCTAATAAATTGCAGCATGCTTTCGTTGGTATTGCAAATGATCAGGTGATGGCCTCTGCACCAGTCAGTGTCCACCAGTTGTTATTGCATGCAGCCTGCTGTGTAGTACTTCAGATAACCACTGTCATGGCAACCCTGTACTTTAAATTGCTGACTCCTGTGGGTGTTGTCCCTTCACCTTTCCAGTATGGATGACATCCTTCCTGTGTGTGGACATCAGTGTTACAGACAGCAGGTGGCAATACCTCTTACAGACTCAGGCCAAATACACATTCGGATAAGGTTCCAGACCTACAGACAGCGGGAGTAGTGTTGTTGTGTGCATTGTATCTTGCTGGTCTTACTGGGTTTCTGTGTACATGGTACTTTTGCATGGAATGTTGTCCGTCTGCATAGCTCTCAACTGTGGGCCTATCCATATGATACCAGGGGGATTGGCTGTTAGGTTTTGTCTGTGCACCACACAGGTATTGTCCCATATATATCAGTGGCATTCTGTCTGTTGAG
>NC_056739.1:1026416404-1026606404 GCF_019279795.1 Protopterus annectens | reverse complement strand
AATTGTCTACTTTAACATCTAGAACAAGTGAAGTCTATTATCTATGGATCACTACACCAATCATTTTTCTTTCTAGGCTCTCTGTCTATATCTCTTCTTGATTTCATCATAAATGGTAGGGCTGGGGATTGTACGACTTTGGAGAAATAGCTATAGTCACCAAAAATGATGTCTTTCACAAAATGGATTGTGCCTAGCTCCTATTGAATCATTTCAGAATACATCTGATCGAGAACTTTCTTTATAACCTTTAACTGATTCAACACACTGACCTCCCACAATCAAAGCAGGACCATATTCGTTTCACTGCAAGTAATGGCAATTCCTCCATTTGCTTTTCTTAAATAGCTCTTGTCTGACCAAACAATTTAAAGCTCTGACAAGAAAACAGTTTAAGATTTAACCATTGCGATTTATAATCCTTTTGCAGGGAAATGGCTGAAACATTTTCTTAAATATTATAACCCTGATATTCTATATCATTCTCCATGTCATTTATTTTATCAAACATTGGAAAAAATATAAGTTTCTCTATTTATTGAATAATACTGAGATTTTTCATTCTTTTCATGAAAACATTTATTCCAACTCTTTACCTGTGATGGCTTCATTGTATGACTTATTTTTATACATTGCAACTCCCCATAGATATGACACTTTGTTTCTTTAAAGTTAAATTTGAGTGGATGTGAATCTTCCTACAATGCTAATAACAAAAGTTTGTCTCTTTCCAGTTCATAGGATCATAGGAGATTACTAGGCCAATGGCTCTGGGGCCCTTACAAGCCCAGCCAAGAATTTATCCCCAAAAAAGAAACCTCAATCAGCACCTGTCACCCCTATCAATGAGGGACACAGGTGGAACCCCTGGGACAAATTTGTGGTTTCCCATCCACTCATCAAGGTTGCACTTGAAGAGGGTCAGCGACATACTTTGTTTGATGTGTATGGGAAGTCTATTCAGAGATGGGGCAGCCTCTGGGAGACAAACCTGTCTTTCCAGCAGGTTTTATGAATGTCACATATTAGATTTAGGCCTTTTGATCGGGTAATACATGAGGAGTTAGACTAACGGATATGGAGCATCTCTAGTAGAGCAGCGTCTGAGATTGTCTTGTAGGCAAGACACAGATCACCTCTGACCAATTTGTATGATATCGATTAGTGATAGTGACTTGGGCCTGTCCACACAGGACAGGTTTTTGACGTCATGGATTCTCTTTGTGAGGTATTTCTGTGGGCTTTCCAGTTGGTGCAGGTGTTTGGAGAGGTACATATCAAACATGGCATCGTACTAAATTTTTGGCCTAATGAGGGAGGAGTACAGAGAGGTAATAACCTCCTTTGTTTCTGGATGCAATCCCTTTATTTATGAGATGAACCAAGTAAAAGGCTTTTCTAGCCACTGCCGCTACACTATGGTAAAATGTGAGATTGTTTTCAACCTGTGCACCCAGGTCTCTCACCACAGGTTGTGTGCTTAGGAGGTTGCCATTGATGTAGGGGTCATGTTTTTGCCGAATGGCATTATAATGCATTTTTTTGCATTTAACTTAAGGCCATGCCTTTGGCACCAGTCATTTGTTGCTGTGAGACCCTCTTGTAGTATGTTAACATCATTTGGGGAGTCAATGAAAGCACCCAACTTACAGTTGTCCGCAAACTTGGACAACCACAGGCCTTTGTATTTGCCTGGACCTCTGAGAAGTAGATACCAAACAGTAGGGGTCCCCAGGACAGATCCCTGGGGAACACCATTAGTGACAGGTCTGCTGTCAAAGGTGGAGGCACCTATTTTGACCTTGTGGGTCCTATGGGTGATCCAGTTGGCCATCCACCTGATGAGATAGGGATTTACTCCAAGTTGTGTTAGCTTTTCGATGATGCCCGTGTGGGGGAATGTGTCAAAGGCTTTTGCCAAGTCAAGTTAAGCTGTATATATTGACTTTCCCTCATCGAGTGCCTTGGTGACAAGTCTCAGAAAATTCAACCAGTTTCAACAATCTACATCTGTCCTTGATGATTCTGAACTGGGTGGGGTCAAGTGCTTGGAGATTGCCTTTGTCCTTCTTTATGAGGTCCATATTAATATGCTCCATGGCTGTACAGATCACACTTGTCAAGCTAATGGGGCGATAGTTTCCAGGGTCAGTAGTGGCATCACCTTTGTGCAAAGGGGTGACAATGGCAGTTCTCCACTCTGCTGGAATGAAGTCTGTACTTGGGCCTTTAACACTTGATCTATGGAGATGTGAGGTGTGGGACAAGTATTGGGGATGTTGAATGAGCCATTGGGGGGATGGGGGTGATGTTTGCACTGAACCTATCTGCTAGCAGGTTGGCTAAGTCAACAAGATCAGTGTAAGTGGTGCCATTAAGAAATGATTCAGAACAAACCTGGGCTTTACCATGGATGTTCCTTATGTAACTGAGAAAGGCTTTGTGGTTAGCCTTTGTTTCGAAGGCTAGTTTCGATTCATAATTTGCTTTTGAGGTTTTCACTAGTGATATAATTTGCTTGTTTAGGCTAAGGAGGGAGTTTTGCCAGTTGGAAATGCGTACAGTGTCTTCCTTTTGTTGTAAAGCATGTTGATAAAGGATGTCCACCAGATAGGGTTGTGTTTCCTTGAGGAGCAGGTTTTAGTTCTGTTGGGTATGGCAGACTCCATGCAGTTGTACAGGTGCTTGTATACTTCACTGGCATACTGTTCAACATATTTGTCTGCATCCTCTGAGCGGGGCAGTGATGCGAAGCTACTGATACCCTCCCTTAGAAGGCTGTAGTCATCTTTTGAGAAGCTTTTTAGCCTGGTTATGACTTGGGGGGGAGTTTAATGGGATATACACTTCGAATGAGACAGACCGATGATCTGATGTCACCAGGGAAGAACTTACTATGGGGGTGGTGCAGCGGTCACCCATGTTGGACAGAACCAAGTCTAGAATGTTATCGCCCCTTGTGGGTGATGAGACAAGCTGGTCTAGTGCGTTAGAACTGAAAAAGTCAAGGAATCGTTGGGTGAGTGCATTAGAGCAGGAATATGTCACCCAGTCTATAGTGGTGTAGTTGAAGTCACCAAGGATCAGGGTGTTAGGGGGTACCTTGATGGAGTCAAGTAGGTCCAGGTAGGAGGAGTTTGTGTCCTGAGTCATGGAGGGGGGTCTACATCTAGCTATAACTTGGATGGGCATCTTGCCAATTGTCAGTTGCACCTGGAGTAGTTCTAGTGCATCATGCTCGCAAACCAGACTGGAGGTGTGCTTGTCTTTAATGAAAATAGAAACTCCACCAGCCTTAGTCTTCCCGACCTCATTTTGGGGTCGGGATGAGGTATAGCCTAGTAAGGCAGGGGTGCGCTCCACAGCCTTGAGCCAAGTTTCTGTTACGGCACAGATGTCGGCATCGTCTAGTGCAAGGAGAGCCTTCAGTGAGTGCATTTTCAGATTAAGGCTCCTAGCGTTAAACAGCCTGACTTTCAATTTGCTTTTTGACAGTTATTTTTTTTTCTGAGTTTACCTTTATGTAGTACCCCAAATAAGTATCTTAGACTTCCTCCGCTACTAAATTCTTGTTTGCCATTTCAGTATTTAGTGCAATTTCAAATGCTATTTGAACTGTCAATGCTGACTCAGATAACTGTCCCTGTGGATACCACTATCAAATCTAACTGCTTCATCCAAATTCACAGTTCACTGTACAGTGCTTCTTATTGGCAGTAAAGTGTACCACAGTTTCATTGGCCTTTTAGTTGTTAGGATTAAAAATCTAGTCTTTTACGATTCCATCTCAAAAAGAAGGGTTGAGCATTTTAGAAAGTTTCTTCAAAAGACATTTCCTATCTTTGCACATAGCTAATGATAGTTGTTTAAGATGTCTAGAATCTCAAGACTGAACCAAAGTGGAAAACCAGAAGGGGGTTGCAAAAATTGTGTATTTAGACTTCTTCAATGCATTTGTAAGAGACACACTAAGGTAAGTGTAATTTACTTAGACAACAAGTGGGTCCTCAATATGGTATCTCAAAATACTGTATAGAAAACTACACATGGAAAGCGAGTGAGGCTTCCATTGAAGATATCAGTGTTGTTAGTGGACTATAACTGGGTTGAAAACTGCGAATGGTCCTTGCTAACATCCCTGTAAGACTGCATTTTACATGAAAAGTAAAGCGTGTGCTTTTACTTATGAGCCAAGGATATACAACAGAGCTAATATACAAAAGGGTTTGAAGGATGAGAAAGGACAAGACAGAGGCAAGGAAAGTATTAACTGTGGCAGTTTAAACTCAATGCATAAATGCATGAAGTGATCATAAGAAAATATGAAAACACAGATTTGGCATGCGACTGAACTTACAGCGGGATCTGGGTAGTAAGTCATTAGCATAGATAACATTTAATCCACTGAAGCCAGTAAAAACATATGTAATGCTGTGCAATGAAGATACTGAATGCAAGAGCACAGAGAAAAACACTTAGAAGTGCAACAAAGAATATCACGTGCATATGTAATGTAACTGCATCAATATAACATGCATACGTTTTAAACTAAAAAACGCATGACAGAAAAGTTCATTGAGAAAGTCAACAAAATTCAGAATGACTGCATTATTACAATAATGATGTGTGAGAACAAGTCAATGTGATTTGAAGTCAGAGAACAGGAATCGGGTAATTCCCTAGATTTGTTTTTCTTGCGTGATCACGTAATTTAAACTCTTCCTACCGTTCTTTATAACTTGTTATCTCTCTATTTATGTGGGGTTTTTCAGGATGCCAACTTTAATATCCACTTTGTATATAATGCATGTATATATCATGTTTGATATACACTTTGCATATTATGCATGTATATGTATCGTGTTTTATCAGTTACTCTGCATGTATTGTCATGTATCTATTGCATTTATATCCTCAAGCCTAATCGGATATTCACATTGTATATAATTTATGTATACATTGCAATTTGTCATTCATTCTGTGTATAATGTCATGTATTTGTCGTGTTTACCATGGGCTGAGATTGAAATACATCCAATGGAATCAGTGGTCTACTACGGTTTGCAAATTCAAAATAAATAAAAATATGGATGAGGGACAGAAGTATAGAACTCATTCATGAGCAGGCCATCCATGTACAGAATAATGAGAAAATTCAATAAATATGAAGCAGATGTAATGCAGTTCTCATCAAATATGAGAACAGTACAATGGCAATTTAGTTTTCCAGCTTATCAAGTACAAAAGGAAATGGATAAATTACATCAGTTAAGCACATAATTTCTGATGCCAAAGCTTAAACTTCTACATTTCTTATATGTATGCAGTATTCAGGTTCATAGGTTCGTACTAGGCTATCTGCCCTAGGGCATTTATAAGCCTAGCCAGAGTGTGTGTGGCTTTCACCACCCCTGAGAATACTACGTCCTTTTAGGGTTTAGTTTACTGTGCCTCTGTCTAGTAGTGACACAGAGATGTGCCCCGGGGTAAACCTACAATCTCCCATCCACTCGTCAAGATTTCTCTTGAATAGAGTTAGTGAGGGGCTCTGCCTAACATGGATTGGGATTCTGTTCCAGAGTGTAGGGAGCCTCTGGGTTATGAATCTGTCCCTCCAGCATGTCCTATTTATTTCTGTGTTGAGGTTTAAGTCTCTTGCTCTCGTGGCTCTGATGGATTTGGATTTTCTGAGGTGGAGCATGTCCATTAATTCCGGATTGGACATGGCCTTGTACGTCAGGGACAGATCACCTCTGAGTAGGCGGTATGCGACTGAATAGAGCTGGAGTTTTTTCAGTCGGGCAGCATATGACATATGTTTAAGACCCTTTATCCTCTTGGTGAGGAACTTTTGGGGTCTTTCCAACTGCTGCAGGTGTCGGGTAAGATACATCCCAAATGGGGCATTGTACTCAATCATTGGCCTGATAAGAGAAGAGTACAGGGGCACAATGACCTCTCTTGATCTAGATGTGAAACCCTTCATGATAAGGTGGGCAATATAGAAGGACTTCCTAACCACATTGGCAATGTGAGTGTCAAATGAGAGGTTACTGTCAACCTGGGTCCCTAGGTCCCTGATTACCTCTTCCATACTTAATGGATTACCACCTATGTGGTAATTTGTGGGTACCTTGTTTTTCCCAAAGGGTATGACTATACATTTTTTGGCATTCAGCTTAAGGCCATGGCTCTGGCACCAATTATCCATTTCTATGAGGCCTTTCTGAAGGATGTTTGTGTCCGCTGGAGTATCAATTATGGCACCCAGTTTGCAGTCATATGCGAACTTTGTCAGCCACAATCCTCCTATGTTTGCCTGTACCTCGGAAAAATAAATGCGAAACAAGATGGGTCCCAGGACTGAGCCCTGTGGGACACCGCTTGTGACTGGCTTAGAGTCTGACATAGCTCCAGGAACTCTGACCCTGTGGGTTCTGTCCTTGAGCCAGTTTGCAACCCATCTTGTGACATATGGGTTTACATTTAAGCTGGTGAGTTTGTCTATGATGCCCGAGTGGGGTATTGTGTCAAAGGCTTTTGCAAGGTCAAGGTAGGCTGTGTGAACTGCCTTACCCTCATCAATGGCCTTAGTGACTGTTTCAAAAAAGTCGACCAAGTTCAAAAGGCAGGATCTGCCCTTGACAAAGCCAAATTGGATAGGATCCAATGTCTGTAGGTCCCCAGTGTCTTTGTTTATGAGTTCCATAATGATCCTCTCCATAGCTTTGCAGACCAGGCTCGTCAAGCTTATGGGGCGGTAATTTCCAGGGCCCGTAGAAGCACCGCCTTTGTGAAGTGGGACCACTGTTGCCATACGCCACTCTTTGGGTACGTATCCTGTAGTAAGGCTAAGATTAAACAGCAGCCTTATGTGTGGGTTTAGTTCCTCTTGGAGTTCATGTAGCACACAGCCCGGGACACCGTCCGGTCCCATTGATGCTGTGTTTTTAGCTTTAGAGAGGGCGGCTCTCACCTGGGCATCTGAGATGTTAGGGAGGCTATACTCTGCTGGGATAGTTATTTCTCCTTTTGGGGGGGAGGGGGAGGAGAAATTTGCACTGAACCTGTCTGCCAGAATGTTGGCAATGTCAGTGGGTTCAGTGTATTTTGTGTCATTTTGGACTAACTCTGAGCATATCTGGGAGTTTCCACCCAGGTTTCTAACATAGCTAAAGAAGGCCTTGTGATTGTCTTTTGTGTCTTTTGCGATTTTTCTCTCAAAGTTGGCCTTGGATGATTTTATGAGTGATCATAGTTTTTTGCTAGTACTGATCAGAGATGCCTTCCCTTTTAGGTATTTTGCTCTGTCATGTAGTAGCTTCCTCCTCCTATTGTAAAGTTTGTTTATGGCTGGGGTCCACCAGACCGGGCGCCTGCCTTTGGGGGAATGGGTCTTGGTTTTGTTTGGGATTGCATGATCCATGCATTCTTGAAGGTGCCCGTAGAAGCCATTTGCAAAGGATTCAACAGTGTGGGTTGTGGTTTCCACTGGCCCAGGGGCCTTGAAGGATACCACTTCAGTCTTTAGAAGTGAGAAGTTGGCTTTTGAGAAGTTCTTCACTGTGGTCTTTTGTGCAGGGGGTGGGGGCAGGATGTGGATTTCCAGTGAGATTAATTTATGGTCTGATCTTATCAAAGAGGGATATACTTCCGGTGTGGAGCATTTTGTCCCCATGTTTGTGATGATCAGGTCTAGTATATTGTCTCCTCTTGTGGGAATGGTGACTAGTTGTTCCATTGCATTTGAGTTTATGAATTCTAGGAATCTTTGGGCTAGGGTGTTGGGGCTAGAGTAATGTTCCCAGTCTATGTTTGGGTAGTTGAAGTCTCCCAATATGATGGTATTTGGAGAGACATTCATACTCTCCAGTGTCTTCAGGAAGGCTGTGTGGGGTTCCTGAGTTTGAGAGGGTGGTCTGTAGCATGCTACAAACTGTAAGGCAGTTTTGCCTATGGTTAGTTGCACCTGGATGGTCTCCGATGCTTCATGCGTTGCCACTAACCTGGAGGTGTGGGTATCTTTGATGAATATGGATACTCCCCTCCTTTTGTGGTTCGGTCCAAGTTTTGGGGCGGAAAGCATGATATGAGGTAAAACCTGATAGTGCTGGGGTGCTCTCAGGAGCCTTGAACCAGGTTTCAGTCACTGCACAGACATCGATGTTCTCCATACTGAGGAGGGCTTGAGGGCATGCATCTTGAGGTTTAGACCTCTGGCATTGAGCAGCATTACCCTTAGTTTTTCCCACTTGTGTTTTCTAGGGAGGTAGGTTTGTCATTTGAGCCTTGCCTAAAAAGGCACTATGGGGTGGCAAGAGCCATGGCCAATATCCAGAAGCCCAGGGGTGACAGGTGCAAGCCATCCCTTGCGAAGCAGCGTGGCTTGTCAAGCATGTCATCCCAAGCAGACAGACATTGGATCCCCTTAGAATGACACCAGTAATTAAGCCAATTGTTAAAACTGATCATTTTGTCTTTGTACTGTGGCATCATTCTTGGTGAGGGTAAGATGCTGCTCAGGGTCAGGGTCATACCGGCCTGGGCTACATAATCAGAGAGCTCCTCTATGTCTCTTTTCATGTAGTCCAGGGAGGTACGTCTCAGGTCGTTCACACCGGCATGTACAATGACTGAGTCATATTTGTACTCGCTGTGGAGTTGTGGAGTGACCTGAGTGCTTGTGTTATGTGGCGGATTCTAGCTCCCGACAGGCAGCTTACTGTGACCTTTTCCTTGTTCAGTCTGGTGAGCGGGATGTCAGTGTGTCTGACTATGGAGTCACCTATTACAAGTGTGTCTGGCATGTTGTTTGGCCTTAAGGGCTGTGACTGTTTAGCACACTGACTTTGTGAACTATGTGTTGCATGTGCTATGTCTTGAGGTGGCGGTTGCTTGGGTGTCTGCTTTGGAGGCCTCTGTTGTTTTGGTAGATTTTTTATCAGCGCCTCCGAGTATGTTTTTGTGTGTTTATGTGTTTGGTTTGCAGTTGTGATAGTTCTATGTGAGACTGGATTTGTGGTGTGCGTGGTTACCTTCTCCTCCTGACTGGTCTTGCCAGTACTGAATTGAGAGAGCTCAGTCTCCAATTTGGCTATATAGTTGCATCTCTCGCATATATTTGTATTTGTTGGGAGGAGGAGAGGGTTGTCTGTGTACATGAGGCAATTGTAACATTGCCTCAAGATTCCCAGATTCACGAACTGAACAGGAGAGGACGCCAGCAACTGACCCTTCGACATGCTAGAAATAGTGAAAAAGATTGCTGTGTAACTGAGTCAGAAAGGACCTATAGGGAAAAGGGTACTCAAGGGAATTTAGGTGAATGAAGTACTTTCTTTTGTTTAAGAGTGCTTTATCTGTATAAAAAATGCTTTAGGAGCAAGTGCTGAGCTTTTCAGATAGAGTATAGGCTGTTTAGATTGCAAGTAGAGCAGTTCTAAGGGAAAAATTGAAGAGCAGACTTTACGGAGCCAGAAATAGTTTAAACTTGATTAACCGGCGCTGCCCGATGCTGCTCTATGAGCAACTTCGCGCTAAAGCGCGCAAAAACGGGCTTTATAGCAGGGGGTTGAAAAGAGCCAGGAATTGACCCAAAATGGCCAATAAACTTCAAGTTGCTGGGCTGGAACCACTCCTCTAGGGACAAATAGGTTGCTCAGTGCTCCCCACTCCCACTGGTGAACAAAGAAGCTTCCTCTTATCCAAATAAGGATATGGATAGCACAGGAACTAAGACAAAGCCCAGAGATCAGCAAAATATGAAGACTGGACTATTCTAGTTCAGAGAAGCGGGAAAACAAGGATATTTTTTTTGTTTTTTTTTCTTTTTTTACAGAGACAGGAGAAAAAGATACAGTAGCAAAACAGTAAATGCTATAAAACGGCTAGCGCACTTGAGTGTGTTAGCCTAACAGTTAAATTAAACAAAAATAACTTTTTAAAGTGCTAACAGTTTAAAACCTACACAGGTACAGTAAAAACAATATGCAGAGCTGTTTTTTAGGTGAAATGCAGTCGAGATGCAGTAATTAAAACGAAAGCCAGAAAAAAATACTTAAAAATCCAGGAAAGTCACTCTTTCACTCTCTGCTGCTTGTAGAACTCTGCAGGACACCACGAGGAGCTGTGCTGAGTCTTTTACAAGTGAAAAAGCACGCAAAAATGGGCTTTATAGCAGGGGGTTGAAAAGAGCCAGGAATTGACCCAAAATGGCCAATAAACTACAAGTTGCTGGGCTGGAACCACTACTATAGGGACAAATAGGTTGCTCAGTGCTCCCCACTCCCACTGGTGAACAAAGAAGCTTCCTCTCATCCAAATAAGGATATGGATAGCACAGGAAGTAAGACAAAGCCCAGAGATCAGCAAAATCTGAAGACTGGACTATTCTTGTTCAGAAAAGCGGGAAAACAAGGATATTTTTTTTTGGCTTTTTTCTTTTTTTACAGAGACAGTTGAAAAAGATACAGCAGCAAAACAGTAAATGCTATAAAACGGCTAGCGCACTTGAGTGTGTTAGCCTAACAGTTAAATTAAACAAAAATAACTTTTTAAAGTGCTAACAGTTTAAAATCTACACAGGTACAGTAAAAACAATATGCACAGCTGTTTTTAGGTGAAATGCAGTTGAGATGCAGTATTTAAAGCAAAAGCCAGAAAAAAATACTTAAAAATCCAGGAAAGTCACTCTTTCACTCTCTGCTGCTTGTAGAACTCTGCAGGACACCACGAGGAGCTGTGCTGAGTCTTTTACTTTCAGGATATACGTAAAGGTTAAGGCTCAATGTCGCCACACTATAACTACACACACAAAGCATCATCAGACCAAGCATGCAAAATCCATGCATTCACTCAAGATAATGCCTGTCAGCCTGGAATGACATGCTCGACAAGCCACGATGCTTCACTAGGGACGGCTTGCACCTGTCACCCCTGGGCTTTCGGATATTGGCAAAGGCTCTTGCTACCCCCATAGTGCCTTTTTTAGGCAAGGCTCAAAAGACAAACCCACCTCCATAGGTATCACAAGGGATAAGAAACTAAGAGTAATGCTACTCAACGCCAGAAGTCTAAACCTCAAGATGCACGCACTCTAAACTCTCCTTAGCATGGAGAACATCGATATCTGTGCAGTAACAGAAACCTGGTTCAAGGCTCTCGAGAGCACCCCAGCACTACCAGGTTATACCTCATACCATGCTTTTCGCCCCAAAACTTGGACCGAACCACAAAAGGAGGGGGAGTATCAATATTCGTCAAAGATACCCACACCTCCAGGTTGGTGGCACAGCACGAAGCATCAGAGACTATCCATGTGCAACTAACAGTGAGTAAAACTGCCTTCCAGTTTATAGCCTGCTACAGACCACCCTCCCAAACCCAGGAACCCCACTCGGCCTTCCTGAGAACACTGGAAAATATGAAGGTCTCTCCAAACACCATTATATTGGGTGACTTCAACTACCCAACCATAGACTGGGAGCATTACTCTAGCTCCAACACCCTAGCCCAAAGGTTCCTAGAATTTATAAACTCAGATGCTATGGAACAACTTGTTACCACTCCCACAAGAGGGGAAAACATACTGGACCTGATCATCACCAACATGGGGACTCTATGCTCCAGACCAGAAGTGTATCCCTCACTGGTAAGATCAGACCATAAACTAATCTCACTGGATATTCACATCCCGACCCCACCCCATGCCCAGAAAACCACAGTGAAAAACTTCTCTAAAGCAAATTTCACACTCCTCAAAACCGAGGTGGAATCCTTCAAAGCCCCTGGGCCTGTGGATAATACGGCCCAGACCACAAAATCCTTTATAAACGCATTCTATGAACACCTTCAGGAATGCATGGATCATGCAATCCCAAATAAAACCAAGACCCAATCCTCCAAAGGCAGACGTCCTGTCTGGTGGACCCCAGCCATAAACAAACTATGCAATAGAAGGAGGAAGCTACTAAATGATGGAGCAAAATCCCAAAACGGGAAGGCATCTCTGATCAGTATTAGCAAAAAACTACGGGCACTCATAAAATCATCTAAGGCCAGCTTCGAGAGAAAAATTGCACAGGACACTAAGGATAATCACAAGGCTTTCTTTAGTTATGTTAGGAACCTGGGTGGGAATTCTCAGATATGCTCAGAATTAGTCCAAAATGACAAAAAATACACAGAACCCACAGACATTGCCAACATCCTAGCTGACAGGTTCAGCGCAAACTCCCCCCCCCTCCCCACCAAAAGGGCTAATATCTATCCCAGCAGAGTGCTGCCCCCCTGACAACTCAGATGCTCAGGTAAGAGCTGCCCTCTCCAAAGCAAGAAACACAGCATAAATGGGACCAGATGGTGTCCCGGGCTGCGTCCTACATGAACTCCAAGAAGAGCTAAAACCAAACCTAAAACTACTGTTCAATCTCAGCCTTACTACAGGATATGTACCCAAAGAGTGGCGTACAGCAACAGTGGTCCCTCTCCACAAAGGTGGTGCCTCAACGGATCCTGGAAACTATCGCCCCATAGGTCTCACTAGCTTGGTCTGCAAAGCTATGGAAAGGATCATCATGGACCTTATAAATAAAGATATTGGGGACCTACAGACACTGGATCCTACCCAGTTTGGCTTTGTTAAGGGCAGATCCTGCCTCTTAAACCTGGTCGATTTCTTTGAAACAGTCACCAAGGCCATTGACAAGGGGAAGGAGGTCCACACAGCCTACCTGGACCTCGCAAAAGCCTTCGATACAATACCCCATTCACGCATTATAGATAAGCTCACCAGCTTAAATATAAACTCCTATGTCACTAGATGGGTTGCAAACTGGCTCAAGGCCAGAACCCACATGGTTAGAATAGCTGGAGCCATGTCAGACTCCAAACCAGTTACAAGTGGCGTCCCACAAGGCTCAGTCTTGGGAACTCTCTTGTTCGGTATATATTTCTCAGAGGTACAGGCCAACATGGAAGGACTGTGGCTGACCAAGTTCACGGATGACTGCAAACTGGGCGCCATAATAGACTCTCCAGCAGACACAAGCATCCTCCAAAAGGGCCTCATAGAAACAGACAACTGGTGCCAGAGCCATGGCCTCAAGCTAAATGCCAAAAAGTGTATAGTCATCCCCTTTGGCAAAAACAAAGTGCCCACAAATTACCACATAGGTGGTAATCCAGTAAGTACAGAAGAAGTAATTAGGGACCTGGGGACCCAAGTTGATAGCAATCTCTCATTTGACAATCACGTGGCCAAAGTGGTTAGAAAAACATTTTATATAGCCCACCTAATCATGAAGGGATTCACATCTAGATCAGGGGAGGTCATCGTGCCTCTTTACTCATCCATCATCAGGCCCATAATTGAGTACAATGCCCCTTTTGGGATGTACCTTACCAGACACCTGCAGCAACTGGAAAGACCCCAAAAATACTTCACCAAGAGGATCAAGGGGCTCAAACTGATGCCGTATGCTGCCCGGTTAAAGAAACTCCAGCTCTACTCAGTGGCATACCGCCTGCTCAGAGGCGATCTGTGCCTGACATATAAAGCCATGTCCAACCCGGAATTAATGGACATGCTGCACCTCAGAAAATCCAAATCTCATTGAGCTACGTGCTCGAGGGACTTAAACCTCAGCACTGAAATAAATAGGACATGCTGGAGGGACAGATTCATAACCCAGAGGCTCCCTTCACTCTGGAATAAAATCCCAGTCCAGGTTAGGCAGAGTCCCTCATTGACTCTCTTCAAGAGGAATCTTGATGAGTGGATGGGAGATCATAGGTTTACCCCGGGTATCACTTCTGTGTCACTGTTAGACAGAGGCACATACTAACCTCGAAAAAGGGCATAGCAAAATTAATTTAAAATGGGTGGCGAAAGCCATACACACTCTGGCTAGGCTTATAAATGCCCTAGGGCAGATAGCCTAGTATGAACCTATGAACCTATAATGCCGCACTTTTAATAACTACTCTAATCTGACTGCTGGACTGTAAAGTTATTGTTTCTGAGCTTCTCTACCAAGGGGTGGTCCCAGTCTGCCAGACTTATAGGCTAGTGTCAGAATGGACATGGAGCATGCCTGATGGTCAGAGTGCCACTATTGCTCCACCAAAAAAATAGTTATAAATTTGTAGGGCATTTCAAAAGGTGTCTTCGCTTAGATGAAAGAAATGAAACAGGCACTGGAGAAACATTAAAAAAATAAAAATGGGCAACACATGCCAGTAAATAAGAGGGTTGAGACCATATTGTTACAGAATTATTCAAAACAATTTGGCATGTCACTAATTGTTAATTCACCCAAAGTATCAATAAGATAGGAATCATACTTCTCAACCTCTTAGTTCAAGAAATCTGAACAAAGCCTTAAAATAATGAGGCAGAAAGGCTTAAAAATAAGGACAGATTTTAAATATTGCTCTT
The DNA here is from genome assembly GCF_019279795.1 of Protopterus annectens. Taxonomy (NCBI): domain Eukaryota; kingdom Metazoa; phylum Chordata; order Ceratodontiformes; family Protopteridae; genus Protopterus; species Protopterus annectens. The sequence goes on along the minus strand of NC_056739.1, from coordinate 1,026,591,967 downwards.
ATAAACTAAGAAAGTTGCTAGAATAACAGGATGTGTTAGCATATATTTTCTGGAGGATATGAAGTCTGAAACTCAAATGCATGCCATTATTTTGTGACTTCAAACCTCAATGATTTTCCAGAAAAAAACATAAATGTTGAGGAATAGACCAAAAATATGAGGCAAAAATCTGGACAGTTGAGAGGTGTGATGGGAATGAGACCCCTAAAGTACATGTGTCATGCATGAACAAATAAATACTTCTGTTAATGATGCATCTGTTTCCCCAGCTCACCTATACATTTTATTCCACAGCTGAACATCTGGCAGCAGTAGACATTCATCCCTATGTCACATCACTACATTATAGCCCTCTCATGATACATTGACCTTTACACAAAATCACCCCCTTGGCACACTAAAGTAGCCAGTGACTGCAGCAGTCCTCCTCTTAGCTTTGTATTAGGCCACTGTCTGAAATTCTAAGAATGAGCAGGAGAACAACTTCAGCTGGAGAAATGCTCTTTTTATACACATGCTCTGTTAGCCTAGTGAATGCCTGGGAAAATGGTCTGAACCACTTCTTTATTTACAAGCACATCAGCCCTGCTAACAAACAGATGGAGTCATCTTTCTCTTGGTAATATCAGGGCCAGCTGTGCATTTATTAGTCTATACCTTGGTTTGACATTAATGTAAGCCATATAATGTGGTTTTATGCACTGATTGATTTATTGCTTCTGTAGCAAACAGCCAGTGTTCTAGTTATATAACATCTACAATGAAATGGCACTGCTATCTCCTCTTACCTGTATGGCACCCTTCAGCTTCAATGCCTTTCCCATGAAGGAAATCATAAATCTGCCCTCTTCCTTGCCACTTAAAATCATTCCCACTCCAAGCACAGGCAATCTGGAATGCTGATTCCTAAAACTTATTGCCAAACTTCTGTTGCATTATATCATACCATTATAATATGTTCCTTATCCAAGGCATCTTCTTTGTATAAGAATACAAAACATAAAATCCTGACAGTAGGTCAGTCTAGCAACTCCCCCAATCTCTGCATAACATCCAATTTTATTGTCTGAACTATCAAATTAAGTATAAAAATGGCAACTGCCATCAGCAGTTTTTTATATGGTTAACTTACTAAGCTCTAACTGTAAATGTGTTCATAAAACATTTATTCTACTTGGTCTTCTTTAAATCTGCAGTTTCATATTTAGCAACAAGTTGTATTTCTCCAGTAGTACCTCACATGGCTGGTCTGTTTGTTTTTCTTTAATAAGCATACATATGTGTTTGTGTTTGGTAATAGACACATGACGTGTTACTGGACAACTATTTATGCTTTGAGTGTTTAGTACCACATCTTGTAATTACCTTTGGGATCTGCAGCTATTAAAAAGTCATTATTCAAAACATAATAAAACCAGTAGTCCATCAGAATACTGGCTTGAAAAAACAGATACTTTGTTATAGGACTTGTATTCAAACCCATCATAAAATGTCTAAAAGTAAAGAAGCAAAATATCTCTCCATATATTATTTGTTTATTTAACTATGTATAACAAATAGTTAGCAAATGAAAGCAGCTACAGTACAGAGGCAACAGGTCAAGTCCTTTTTCATAAATTTATTTGAAAGACCAGTAGGTGGCAGAACAATTATGCTTTCAGTGTTGCTGGCTATAGCTCCATCTGCTTTTATTTTTATTTAGAAAGCTGTACCGGATATTAATTTCTTTCACATCTCCCTTGTTTATGAAATTCTGAAGCAAAAGGTTATCCTTGCTAGAACTGTGCCTTTAGTCATAGAATTCATTCAGAGGTGTAGTAAAGCAAGATGGGGGTATGTGACTACAGACAGTGAGCAATATAAAACAGAATTTCTAAAAAAAAAAAAAACTCAAGCAACATTTTGTGTGATTTTAAGACTTCACATTTGCCCTGAAAATACTTTACACATTACATAATGGTCTCCATGAAACTGGCAAGTGTACAGAAGTAACTAAACAAAGACACAAAATCTTTCTGTAAGCTGAAAAAATATGTTATATGAATCCTGCATTTTAATTACAGCAATTTTACCAGAATAGCCTAGGTTATATAGGATGTGTGTAAGAACCACAGCTAGACAATATAATTTAACAATAACTGAATAAAACAAGATGAAAATATTAACTCAAAGAAAAACTGAAATAAGCATGCACAGAATGAAGTAGAATTTTGTGTCATAAATACAGACATGAAAATCATAATGGATATATACAGAAGTCACAAAATGTGAGTGTATGTCAGTTGCTGTGGTGCAGAGGGTAGCATTGTTGCCTCACAGCAAAAAGTTCTCCGGTTCATTTCTTGAGTGGAGTGCCTTCTGTGCAGAGTCTGCATGTCCTCCTTTGGGTTGAATAAGTTTTAAAGACATGCAGTAGGTGAGTGTGTTCATACGTGTGTCATCTGCGAAGGTTGGGTGCAGGGCTAGCAAACTCATCACCATAAAAACTCCACTGCCAATCTGCTGTGGCAATCCCTAATGGGAGAAGCCGAAAGACAGTATATGTGCAGATGTAAAGAAAGTGGAATACGCCTTTTTATATTTTCATTTCAGAGAAAATGGCAAATGAAACAAGTCCTTAAGTACTAGGCACAAGAAAAGTAGAGCAGACAATGACTGGAATGTGGTGTTTAAGCCCATGCGAATGGATCTTGCAGTCCCCAGATATATTTAGACAGATTAGGCTGTTCTGGGGTGGAGATATCCATAGCAAAATAACTGTCACACTCAGTAGTCTCCGGATATCATGTCGGCAATAGCTAAAAATAAAAGCTGTCACTGCCACCGTATAACATTAAGTAACATTCTATTTGAAGCAATAAACATTAAAATAATTTTAAAATAAAATGTAGAACCTGCTTCTTATTTCTGAATGAAGTTTTAGACATTCCAAAGCAAGACTTTGGTGTTTTAAACAGTCATGACACTTATAAGAAGAGATGGCACTAACTTATGAAAGAACTAATGTCAGATACGAATTATAGCCTAAGGAATGTATTAAAAATGTTAAGCACAACCATTTCAGTTAATGTTTGCCAGGGACTTTCCAGACAGATGTTATTATAAACACGCACATAAGAGGTAGGCAGGTACATTCCTGTCTCAACCTATAGATGGGGATGAGCATCCATTTTTACAGATGGAAAAGTTTGCAATGCAGAGAGATGTATTCAGCCATAGAGAGAAAGAGCTTTGCCATAAAATGGGCCCTCATCATCAGAAACGTAAAGTCCCTATGTAATAAACACTGATCATACCCATCTGTACAACAGCTTTACTACAGCACAGAATTTTCCATTTGGGCTTTGGCTTTCCAGTTCTATCATTTTTATCATCCAGGCTGCAGTCATCTGAACACACATACTGCCTGCTTAACAGAGGAAACCAGAAAGAAGCAACTCTCCTTGATGACCCCAGTCTCAGAGTCAGATTCCTGACCTCTGGAACTAGACAGAGCTCTGGAGAGGTGTCTTAAGGGAGTTCTGTACAAAGGAAAAAGGCAGACTGGAAGGTTCCCTGAAACCTTAAAAAAATAGGAGCTGTTGTCTTGCAAAGCAGAAAAGTACCCCCAGCACACACACACAGGCACACACACACACACACACACACACACACACACACACACACACACACACACACACACACACACACACACACACATGTATGGTAAAGAGTGCTGAAGAGAAAGACTGGTATCTGTAAGAACTGTTTATTTTATCTAGCAATTTTGGAAAAATCAGTGTGCGTTCAGCATGAGGAAATATTAATAGTGCTTTGAATGAGCAGAGGGCCACAGTGAATTCACCTCTGCAAAAAAATCTATGAGCAATGTTATAAAGACTGAAGAAGTTTTGCTTTTCCAGCACTCCCTCAGAAATCAAAACACAATTGTCTATGAACATGGAAAAGTTCGTATTTTGTTGACAAATTAAGGTTATCAGCTTGAAATTGTAATAATAGAAATTAATAAGGGCTGCCACTTGTCAGAAATGTTCCTGAGTCAGGAAACCATGGTGCTGTTAGAAAATCTGGAAATCATGGTCTGCGTCTGGAAATTCATTCTTTCTACTGATCAGATATTTTGAATCATTCTGAAAGCTGACACATTTCTGAAGTGTATTTTGCAAAATGCTTAATGTTTTACTTGGATATCCTTTTGGATTTAAATTAATTTTTGCCAAAGTAGTCTTCTATTTGTTTCAACTGGCATCCTGGGTGATGTGACGATGTGAAATGTGACCATTTGGAGACGGTTAAACTAAAAATAATCCTCTTCTTGATGCATCGTAGATGAAGTGCACAAAAACTCTGAGTCATCATTTTTTTATTTAATAAATGTGAAACAATAGGACCTGTCTTCCAGTTAAATTTTATATTCTCAGTGGTAAAATTACATATGATCTTCTTTCAGTATAAATAATATTGTAGCTATGAATAAAATGTTGATTTAGGAGAATTGTAAAGGAAACACTACAGGGAACAGTGTACAAATATATAATCTAGAAAAACACAGTTGGCCAGCAGAGATAGCAGTTAAGCATACAGCCAAAAACAGATAGTAAATAAACAGACTTTATTTTGATATAAAAATAACAGACCGGTTTCGGCAAAATTATGCCTTCTTGAGTGTTGGACAAACAGACACACAGAATACAATTAAATATACAAATTTATACTTTAAGCTAACCAATAAGCACACTATGATGATGAAGGTATATATAGAACCATAAATATAATAATAATACATAAATACACTATATGTGCATACATGAGATATCAATATTTTACCCACATATAATAAATCCAACCAGTAAGGACCCACTTCCCTACTGTAAAGTATATGGTTGTTAACTAAAACAACTAACCTATATTATTACTCTTAATAAATGTGGTATGATATACAAACATGTATGCCCAAGCAATAACAAAAATATTGAATCGTATTAGAAAATGAAACTATACTATACCAGACACCAATAATGATTAATGTAAGGAATGAATAAATATCATTCTCCATAAAATTGTGGTTATAGGTGATCATTAAGTCCAGGTGGAAAAAGTGCACCCAAACTAATTATCCAATATTTCTCCTTGTGATTCAGTATACCGTGCCACCCTTGTGTATTACTACGATCACCAACTATTCTGTCTATGATCATAAACATAAACTGTGCTTGTTGATGTTTTAAAACATGTCGGTATAAAGCATTTGTTTCCTTTTTATTTTTAATATCACTTCAATGTTCATTTATACGTGTCCTGAGTGGCCTAGAGGTCTGGCCAACATAAAACGTCCCACAATGGCATGAGGCCAAATAGACAACCCAGTCACTACTACAATTACCAAAGATTTTACAATCAAAAACCTTACTGGTATTGCGGCTGGGAAAATGCTTGGACTTGGTGATCTGTTTACAGGAGCCGCAATGGCCACATGGAAAGGTAACCAACAGTCCATGTCCTGTTTATTGTAAGTTGTTTGTAAATTGCTCCTCCACTATCTATGTGTTTATAATGAGATAATAAGGAACCCAATGTTTTTCCTTTCCTATATGAGAATTGACATTCCTCCCCCAGAACCAATCTAAGTTGTTCATTAGCCAATAGGATGTTCCAATGTCTATTTATGATATCCCTAATGACATAATAATTCCTGCCATATGTTGTGATAAATCTGATAGTGGATGTCCGGGAATCTCCAGAGGGGATCTTGTAGTCCAACAATGTCTTTCTGTTTATTTGGGAGGATCGTGCCCATGCCTTGTTGATGTCTTCAGGTTTATACCCTCTGCTAACAAATCTACGACATAAATCAAGACTAGCTACATCATAATCTGATTTGGTGGAGCTAAGGCGTTTCATACGCATAAATTGTGATACCGGGATATTCCTGATGGTATGGCGTGGGTGCATACTCGAAGCGTGTAATAAGGTGCTGTATTGAGGATATTTGTGAAACACTCTGGTGGCCAAAGTATGGTCTGGATTTCTTGAGATAGTCACATCCATAAAGTTAATAGTCTGTAAATCAAAAGTGATAGAAAATTCAATGCCCCAGATATTACCATTCAAATAATCAACAAATTCCTGCAAATATCCAGCATCCACACGCCATACCATCCAGCAATCATCCAGGTACCTGCGCCAAATGTCCATTTCAACCAAATATATATTGTGAGATACATCGTAAATCATGCATTCTTCAAAGAATGCCATGAACAGGTCGGCATAGATGGGAGCAAAAGAAGCTCCCATGGCCATGCCCTGAAGCTGCCAATAACACTGGCCTTGAAAATAAAAAACATTTTTATTGAGTACATGTTCCGACATGCAGATTAATAATGTATTAAACCCCGGTGAATATAGTCCAGCCCTGTCCAACCAATATTTGAGGGCTTGTAAACCAGCCCAATGTGGTATGCTGGTATACAGGGCTTTAACATCCAATGAACACATAAACCACTCCGGCTCCAATTGTGTGTCCTCAATGATTTTAAGGAACTGTGTAGTATCCTGTAGCCTTGCCCGGACCAAACCCAAAAGAGGTTTGAGATAATATGTCAGGAAGGCCGACAACGGTTCGGTCAAGGATCCACTACCCGAAACTATCGGTCTACCCAAAGGGTTAGTTAATGATTTATGAATTCTGGGTAATAAGTATAAAATCTGCTTACGGGGGTCCTTAACCGAAAGTTGTGTAACACAACTCTTAGTAATAATACCTTCATCACATGCTAAGTTCAAGAAAGAATCAATTTCTTTCTTGAAATTCGGGGTAGGGTCAATGACCATGTTCATGTAACATGCCATGTTAGATAACTGAGATAAACCTTCATGAAGATAATCGCTCATGTTTTGAACTACCACCACCCCACCTTTGTCTGCAGGTAATATAATGATATCCCTGTTGTTACGTAACTGTTGGAGGGGAATGCTCTCTTGCTGTGAAAGGTTATGTCCCAACATAGTATATCCATGGTTTTGAAAATGTAAGTCCCTGAAGACAGACTGCATGAAAATGGACACATACTTATTCATTGGAGGCTGAAAATCAGATTTGCCAAATCTGAATTCATTGGATCTTTGAGATGTATCGTCTGCAAAAGCAAATTAAGATTTAAACTTCGACTATAGTTCGTAACATCTGTAACAATATGATATTCATTGGAATAAAAACCAGGAATGAAACTAAGCCCTTTATTCAAAAGAATTTGTTGATCACAAAACAAACTTACATTAGATAAATTTAAAACATTTTGGTTTTGTTGCTGATGTTGACTTATGTTAGAAAGTTCTGGATCAATCCCTCCAGGGAATGCTCTAATGGGTCTTTTCTTATGCTTCAGCAGTGGTCCTGCTGAAGGATGGAATAACTCAACTTGGCCGAGAATTCGTGACATTGTCAACCTATGGGACATTATTATTTATACATTTTTGTATTTTTGTTTACACATCTGCAACTTTTTGTGTATATTAACCTATGGTAATGCTTATTGTACAATGCAATTTTTTAATGTGGGAACATAGGTTTATTCAACATAGATTATTAACCAACAGCTAGTTGAATAGTATATGTGAGCATATTCCGGAATTTTCTATGTTAAACCATTATACACCAGGAAATTTCTAGGGATTATACCACAATATAGGTGGAGCTCGTTTGGCTCCTTTTGCTGATTTATTTTCATATATATTATTAGGATATATTGTATAGTGAAGTTTTTCAACATTGTGCTGTCCTAGGAAACCCTAGATTCTGACAACTAGTTTTACATGGATGGACTGGATTTGTTACATATTAAGGGGGTTACATTATATTGGCCTGTCTTAAGGCTCATTAATAATGAGATAGTGAGATTTATGTAACATAATATTAACTAAGGGAATTGACATCATACTTTCTATTATTATTATTTAGGGTTGACAGTGTTCCCAGACTAACAGCTTTAGCATTGGGGATTAACCTTTAATATTATATGATATTCTTGGGTCATCAAGCAATATATATGTGTTGGATAATTATCTGGTAGTATTTCCCTAGTTAAACCTTCATATTCCATCAACATATTTTTGGGAATTATACCACGCTGTTGAATCATTCTTCTATTAAAAACTTTTTATTAGAATATTGAACATTCATTGAGTGTTGGGAATTTCATAGATTCTTGGATTTTTGGTTGGAACGGTTTGGGGTACCTCAGACTGACTTCTGCCTCAATTAGAGAAATTATTCAGGTTTTTTCTAGGTTTGTCAGCAATTGTTACCTCATTATTATTGTAGAGTTTTTAGTAGATTTTGATATACATTCACAGCATGGACCTTGAAAGCATACTCTCTGGATTATGTGCCGGTCAGGAGGATATAGGGATCTTTGAGATCAATACCTCACCAGGCAGTAATCCAAGTAGTACTGACCAACAGATGTCTTCCAACTGTGATTTATCCTTCCTCTCCCTTACTAAAGGCCTTAAAAATTTAAGGTCCAATATATGGCATTTGAAATTGTTTAGAGCATATTCAAGTAAGAATGTTGCCCCTTAGTAGGAAGACCGGATGACAAGCTGAACAGTGACTGGAAGGAAGCTTTACAAACTGGGTCTATGTTATTTGTGAATGTTCTTTTACAATACTATGAGAGGATGGTGGATGTAAATATTCAGGAGGTCAAAACGTTATGTTTTGATTGTAAAAAATATGAGTCCTTTTCTAATTTCCAGGATAATCTGAAGAAGTTATCCAAAGATTTGACAAACCATGAAAAAACCATCAAATAAAGAAAAATTAAAAAATTTCATAGAGATTATTCTGATTACCAGAGGGGATGCCCCTTTGAGTTTAATCGTTCAGTTAGATTTGCAGAGGTTGGCCAGGGGCCTGCCCCAATTGCACCAAGAAAAGAGCAAGATCCATTTTAAAAAATAGAGATGGTCTCAACAACAGCACTTCAGGAGAGGATTCCTCTCTTACAGATTATGACAGTACAGGGGATAGGGGATCACCACATAAAAAGAAAACAAATAGAAATATCCCTTTAGAAATGGCTCCAAGCACAGAATCCACTATCCCCTCTATATGGAAAATCTCCTATGTAATCCCTCTCCACAAAGGTGGCACATCCACTGACCTGTCAAATTATAGACCAATAGCCATATTGTCACCACTCACCAAAATCATGGAAAAATGTATACACAAACAACTTGTACACTACCTAACCCAGAGCAATCTTCTAACTAGTTCACAACATGGTTTCAGGCCCAAACATAGTACCACCACCGCCCTCCTCTCTTTCACAGACACTATCAACCATAACAGGAATGACAAAAAAATATCATCAGCACTCTTTTTGGATCTATCAAATGCCTTTGATATGGTCAACCACCAACTACTTCATAACACTCTAAAAACTCTCTACCTAGATAACAAAACACTGGATTGGGTTCATGCCTATCTCTCTGACAGGCAACAAGCTGTACTCTGGCATAACAAGCTCTCCACCCTCTTACCTAATTCCATAGGGGTCCCCCAAGGTTCCATATTGGGACCACTTCTCTTTTCTATTTTTATTAATGATCTCTACAAAATTATCCCTGAGACCTCTTGTATTCAATACGCAGATGACTCAACATTAATTTGCTCAGACAAATCACCAGTTAATCTACTATCCAAAACCCAAGACTGTTTCACTGCAGTAGAAGACTGGTTGTCAGGTCACCATTTGATCCTCAATCCAAAGAAAACCAAGCTGCTACTCTTCCATCCTACCCATAAACCTACCCCTATACCCTTTTCTGTACAATCCAAAAATGGGACTATTATCTCCCCTGACTACAATACCAAGCTACTAGGCGTTACCATTGACAACAAACTTAGATTTGATTTGCACATCAACCAAACTATTAAAACAGTCAATAAGAAACTGGGGTCCCTATATAGAATAAAATCCTTTCTGACTCCCATGGCAAAAGTGGCCATTGCCCACTCACATCTTCTCTCTACCCTCTTATATGCCTCCCCCATATTCACTAACCTTAACAAATCAGACCTAAATAAACTCACATGTTGTTATAATCATATTGCTAGATTTACTACAGGCATGCCCTATAAAACCCATCACTGTATTAACCTACATAACCTTGGTTGGATAGAGCTACCAAACCTACTCCAGCAGAACCAACTAACAGTAGCATTTAAAATTCTCAATCAACCTGACAACATTCCTGCACTGAGTAAGTTAATCACCCCCTACACAAATCTAAATAGTCTGCGCTCATCAAACAGGTTACTTGTACAAATGGTCAAATCCTGTAATTTAGGGGGTGACTCTCTGTTTGCCAATGCCATTGGTAAAATATGGAACTCCCTTCCTCCTCGACTCACCAATGCCACCTCCCAAAACAAATTCAAGAAAAGTCTATTCTACCATTTTAAAACCCAATGGCTCTGCCAATGCTCTAAACCAGACTAACCCCTCACTTCCTCAATCTCTATATCAATAATGGAGTACCTAAGGTATATAAAGCTATGCTCATTCTCTGAGACTATCATTAATAAGGTGTTTTCTAAATGTTAATGCATATATTCGTATGTTTTTCTTTCCTCTTATGTACTAATTATCAAAAGAAGTGATATGTAGTCTGTTTAATATGAATGTAACTTACTGTCAATGTGGAGCTTTTCTCCCCGGGCCTCCACTGAAAATGGACATGCATCCAGTCGGACTATCCCGGTCAACAAATGTAAAATAAAATAAATAATAAATAAAGCATAAGAAAAGACCCATTAGAGCATTCCCTGGAGGGATTGATCCAGAACTTTCTAACATAAGTCAACATCAGCAACAAAACCAAAATGTTTTAAATTTATCTAATGTAAGTTTGTCTTGTGATCAACAGATTCTTTTGAATAAAGGGCTTAGTTTAATTCCTGGTTTTAGTCCAATGAATATCATATTGTTACAGATGTTACGAACTTTAGTTGAAGTTTAAATCTTAAGTTGTTTTTTGCAGATGATACATCTCAAAGATCCAATGAATTCAGATTTGGCAAATCTGATTTTCAGCCTCCAATGAATAAGTATGTGTCCATTTTCATGCAGTCTGTCTTCAGGGACTTACATTTTCAAAACCATGGATATACTATGTTGGGACATAACCTTTCACAGCAAGAGAGCATTCCCCTCCAACAGTTACGTAACAACAGGGATATCGTTATATTACCTGCAGACAAAGGTGGGGCGGTGGTAGTTCAAAACATGAGCGATTATCTTCATGAGGGTTTATCTCAGTTATCTAACATGGCATGAACATGGCCATTGACCCTACCCCGAATTTCAAGAAAGAAACTGATTCTTTCTTGAACTTAGCATGTGATGAAGGTATTATTACTAAGAGTTGTGTTACACAACTTTCGGTTAAAGACCCCCGTAAGCAGATTTTATACTTATTACCCAAAATTCATAAATCATTAACTAACCCTCCGGGTAGACCGATAGTTTTGGGTAGTGGATCCTTGACCGAATCATTGTCGGCCTTCCTGACATATTATCTCAAACCTCTTTTGGGTTTGGTTTGGGCAAGGCTACAGGATACTACACAGTTCCTTAAAATCATTGAGGACACACAATTGGAGCCAGAGTGGTTTATGTGTTCATTGGATGTTAAAGCCCTGTATATCAACATACCACACTGGGCTGGTTTACAAGTCCTCAAATATTGGTTGGACAGGGCTGGACTATATTCACTGGGGTTTAATACATTATTAATCTGCATGTCGGAACATGTAGTCAATAAAAATGTTTTTTATTTTCAAGGCCAGTGTTATTGGCAGCTTCAGGGCACGGCCATGGGAGCTTCTTTTGCTCCCATCTATGCCGACCTGTTCATGGCATTCTTTGAAGAATACCTGATTTACGATGTATCTCACAATATATATTTGGTTGAAATGGACATTTGGCGCAGGTACCAGGATGGTTGCTGGATGGTATGGCGTGCGGATGCTGGATATTTGCAGGAATTTGTTGATTATTTGAATGGTAATATCTGGGGCATTGAATTTTCTATCACTTTTGATTTACAGACTATTAACTTTATGGATGTAACTATCTCAAGAAATCCAGACCATACTTTGGCCACCAGAGTGTTTCGCAAATATCCTCAATACAACACCTTATTACACGCTTCGAGTATGCACCCACGCCATATCATCAGGAATATCCCGGTATCACAATTTATGCGTATGAAACACCTTAGCTCCACCAAATCAGATTATGATGTAGCTAGTCTTGATTTATGTCATAGATTTGTTAGCAGAGGGTATAAACCTGAAGACATCAACAAGGCATGGGCACGATCCTCCCAAATAAACAGAAAGACATTGTTGGACTACAAGATCCCCTCTGGAGATTCCCAGACATTCACTATCAGATTTATCACAACATATGGCAGGAATTATTATGCCATTAGGAATTCATAAATAGACATTGGAACATCCTATTGGTTAATGAACAACTTAGATTGGTTCTGGGGGAGGAATGTCAATTCTCATATAGGAAAGGAAAAACATGGGGTTCCTTATTATCTCATTATAAACACATAGGTAGTGGGGGAGCAATTTACAAACAACTTACAATAACAGGACATGAACTGTTGGGTACCTTTCCGTGTGGCCATTGCGGCTCCTGTAAACAGATCACCAAGTCCAAGCATTTTTCCAGCCGCAATAGCAGTAAGGTTTTTGATTGTAAAATCTTTGGTAATTGTAGTAGTGACTGGGTTGTCTATTTGGCCTCATGCCATTGTGGGGCGTTTTATGTTGGCCAGACCTCTAGGCCACTCAGGACACGTATAAATGAACATCGAAGTGATATTAAAAATAAAAAGGAAACAAATGCTTTATACCGACATGTTTTAAAACATCAACAAGCACAGTTTATGTTTATGATCATAGACAGAATAGTTGGTGATCGTAGTAATACACAAGGGTGGCACGGTATACTGAATCACAAGGAGAAATATTGGATAATTAGTTTGGGTGCACTTATTCCACCTGGACTTAATGATCACCTATAACCACAATTTTATGGAGAATTATATTTATTCATTCCTTACATTAATCATTATTGTTGTCTGGTATAGTATAGTTTCATTTTCGAATACGATTCAATATTTTTGTTATTGATTGGACATACATGTTTGTTTATCATACCACATTTATTATGAGTAATAATATAGGTTAGTTGTTTTAGTTAACAACCATATACTTTACAGTAGGGAAGTGGGTCCTTACTGGTTGGATTTATTATATGTGGGTAAAATATTGATATCTCATGTATGCACATATAGTGTATTTATGTATTATTATTATATTTATGGTTCTATATATACCTTCATCATTTAACAAATATTGTTCTTATTATGGGTTTAACATACACTATAATGATTAGTTTGTAATATCTTATTATATGTCAGAATAGTAGCCTTGGTCTCTTGCATTCTGTTTTCTTATATTTTTCATGCATTATTCATGAGCATCAGTAGCATACCAGTGTGCTCATTGGTTAGCTTAAAGTATAAATTTGTATATTTAATTGTATTCTGTGTGTCTGTTTGTCCAACACTGAAGAAGGCATAATTTTGCCGAAACTGGTCTGTTATTTTTATATCAAAATAAAGTCTGTTTATTTACTATCTGTTTTTGGCTGTATGCTTGACTGCTATCTCTGCTGGCCAACTGTGTTTTTCTATGGTATTTCTCGGCCGTGCATCACCCACATGCACAGCAATTGGTTTTGCCCAAATATATAATCTTCCAGTCCTTATTACCTTAGTATGATTTTAGAACCCCATGCTTATCTAGTGTAATAGTTTCAGTATAATAGTTGCCAAAACAATATTATAAATATGTTAGTTAAAAAATGGCAAGACACCTTGGCAGAGCAACAGTCACTATTCCTGTTTCAGTTTTTTACTTACAACTGAAAAAAAAAAACTACTGAAAAAACAAGAAGTAGCGTTCACGAAAAAGGACTACCGAAAATTGATTAACGCAATTTATTTCAACACAAGTAAAAGCGTTTTCGCTTCTCCCCCTGCAGAAGCTTCATCAGAATACACCAGAAAGTGCGCCAACTTTTCAAATTTAAAACCACAATAGTGACATGACCTGATGTCACTTCCTCCAATTCACTCGTATTAAAATTATTAACCCTATAGAGGGTCTATTACATAAAGTATCACAAACATTGTGTTCAAACCTATTAACAACCAGCTAGTCATTCTTAAAAAACATACATATTTAACCTTCATAAAAAGCAATGCTAGTAAAAAAATTATACCAGTCTGAATGAGAATTGTAACATCTCTTCTGTGTTAAAATACAGAAGTTATTTAAGGTGATATAAAAAGATTAATTGGCCCCCCCTTTTTGTTTTTAATTTTATTGAATAGTAATTTCTCTCATTGATTTTGTTAATGAGAGTTGTTCCCTTATGTTTCTGGTGATGTACTTTTACTGGAAGTTCTTAATACTATTTGGTATAATTTTTTTACTAGCATTGCTTTTTATGAAGGTTAAATATGTATGTTTTTTAAGAATGACTAGCTGGTTGTTAATAGGTTTGAACACAATGTTTGTGATACTTTATGTAATAGACCCTCTATAGGGTTAATAATTTTAATACGAGTGAATTGGGGGAAGTGACATCAGGTCATGTCACTATTGTGGTTTTAGATTTGAAAAGTTGGCGCACTTTCTGGTGTATTCTGATGAAGCTTCTGCAGGGGCAGAAGCGAAAATGCTTTTACTTGTGTTGAAATAAATTGCATTAATCAATTTTCGGTAGTCCTTTTTCGTGGACGCTACTTCTTGTTTTTTCAGTAGTTATTTACTTACAGTTAGTGGAAAGCGAATTGGAATAAATGCCTCAGATAATTGATGGTAACCATCCAAATTGATAGCCAAAAGCAAGTTTGTGTTGGACAATAACTGTCTGTTAAGATAGCAGCTGTTAGAGTTTCACGCCTTCTGGAAACAGTTTACTGTAAAATAGTCAGCGAAACACACCGGCTGTTTAGATCCCAGTAAATTTTTGAGTTAACAGGTCAGTTTTCACCTCACCAAACAGAAAATTGTTCCACAGTTAAACAACACAAGCTATTATGTGTTGAAGTTCGGTCTTCACCTCATTACAAATGGAAACAGCTGTCCAAAATGCACTTTTGAAAGGACCACAGCGATATAATCTTGTAAATACGAGCACTTTATTGACAAAAAACTGGCAAGCGCTTTCACCTTGTAGGCTTCCTCAGGCCAAACACATCACAGAGCTTTGACATATATATATATATATATATATATATATATATATATATATATATATATATATATATATATATACTTAAGGTCTGTGTGACATCACTTCCTTTGTGCTTGACTCACATTCAAATATTTAAAGCAACACTAACTATATAAAAAATGTGTATAAAATGCAGAGTATAATGTTGGTCGACTATGATCAGCTCAACATATACTACTTAAAATCAATTGTATAATAATAATAATAATAATAAATAAAAATATAAATATGAATGTCATACATTTATTCTAAATTTGAACACTCTCTGCTATGCTAAGATGGATTATTTAAGATGACATCAAGTAAGCGTTTTTTTAAAGATAAAACCTTATAAAACAAAATAAAAGCCTACTGTTAAACTTGTACCAAGTAGGAGTAGCTGTGCCAAGCAAACAATCTCAAGCTTATAAAACCAATCAGTGTTAATGGATAGATGACTAAAATACTTCTCTAGGCATAACATGTCGGTACAAACCCTGCACTCAGTTGCATTTTAAGAAATATAAAGCTTAAAAATATCAGGACTAACATTAAACACTTCTGTCGAACATGTGTTAAATACCCAAGTTCAAATAAAGGCACTTCAGTTGAGCATATATTAGATACCCAGATACAAGTGATTGCACTTAATTGTGCTTCTGATGAGAAAAACAAATATAGTTCGCTGGAAATAGCTTATCAAAGCAATGCCTAGATTCTAGGTTATATCTCAAAAATAAAGTGATACAGCTTTCTTTAAAACTAATATAGCAGCATTAATTGCTTTTATGTTAGATGCACAAATTCAAGTAAGAGTATACACATATAATTCAAAATGTCATACAAATATCTAAAGACTAAATTGCAGACATGACCAGCTAATCTCTGTTGAACATATATTATATGGTAAATAATGTAGGTTCGCTGGATCAACATAAAATGAACCTTGTAACCTCAGCGTCAATATGATTAGAGCAAGTGCAAAATATGAGGTGTTGTGTCTTTTGTTGTTAATAACAAGACACAACTTCAAGATTACATTTTCCATGCACAACAGCCCTACTCTTATTGAGGCTAGCTTTTTTAACATCAACCAGCCTCTAATTAAATCCACAATTTCAAGTATAGACTTTTAAATATACTTTTAAGCATTATGAAAAGCTAAAAGACAAACGTAAATGGTTGCTCACATTCTAGTACATTTTATATTATTAAAGATATAAAGCCATATGATCTGTATAAGCTGCTTAACTCATCTAGTACCATTTACTACTTCCTAAGGTCTTTGCCTTTCAGTATTGGTTTAATAGGAATCCTGTCATTTAAGCCAGGTTCATGATCAGCTCTTAGTCTAATGATCCACTTAGTTTCATTTTGTTCTGTTCTGTTGCAAATATCCCCCCCTTCTAATGGTGGGATGATTAACTTGCATGATTAGAAATTTAAATTTGTGATCTGGTGATGTATCAATAACATGTCTAGATAGTGCATTTTTATCATACTTTATCCTGATATTATACATATGTTCTCTGATTTTATCTCTTAGCCGCCTGTCAGTCTTGCCCACATAAAATGCTGGGCAGGAACTGCAGGTGGCAAGATATACTACATGCTGAGTGTTACAATTAGCTACTGGATAAAACTTAAAACACTGTAATGTAAGGGGGTGTATGAACATTGCTTTACTGTCTATTAAATCACAATAGTTACATTTCCTGCAAGGTTGAGTACTGCCTACCTTGGTATTTGGTTTAGTAATATGCTCTATTCTAGAAGAACTACATAATATCTTGTGTAAATTAAATTTGTTCTTGTATATGAAGCTAGGGGCTTCACCTACAAATTCACTAATTCTAGGATCAACTTTCAGTATATCCCAATACTTAGAATAGGCTCTTTTTATGTCGTATACATCTTGTGTGTAATGGATACAGATTTTCATCTTTTCATCATATAGAGTTTTACTATTAGATGCATCATACATTTCATATGAAGTAGATGCAAAATAAGGTGAAGCACTATATTTCCTTAAACCATCTACTTCTAAGAATTTTGGACTAATTTCTGATGGTGTGTATGCCCTGTTAAGTAATTGTTGTTTGAGGTTATGTAACTCTGACTTATATCCTGTTTCTGTTGAATTTAATCGAGAAACTCTCATTGCTTGTCCCTTAATGACGTTCTTAAACACAAAGCTAGGGTGCATACTAGATCTATGCAATAATGAGTTTCTGTAACAGGCTTTTCTAAATATAAATATCTTTTAAATTGTACAACTTTTTCATACCTTTGCTTATCCATTACATTTGCTATATTATTTACTGTTTCTTCAAAACTGTTGCCAGCAAGATTATTCATTTTGAAACCAAAGAAATGCACATTTATTTACTGAAGTGGGTCAAGCCAAGGTCAGTGTTTTTGTCAGATTTTTCTTACTTCAAAAATAGCAACCCTATTAGTTATTTGTTAAATTCTGCATGTGTAAGATGAAGAGTTTCAGATACACTTTGAGGTTAGTGAAGCAGCTAAACAACTGATCTAGTTCATGTAAAAAAAAAAATATATATATATATATATATATATATATATATATATATATATATATATATATATATACACACAGCACACACTTACCTTACCCGACCATACCTCCGACGAACACACACTCACCTTTCCCTTTCCAACCTGACATCATCCCACCATCTCGACACCTGACACCGCCCTAACTCCGTCACCACCACCACACTTACACTTACACGACATCACGATCCCGCCTCGTCGGTTCGGCTGTTCGCAAATAACCCTTGTCGGCAACACTGTCGGTCGGTCATCTGAGTCTGCCGGTTTTTTTGTCGTCGATCATCGTTTAATCATATTAGTAGTAACCTATATACGTGTGTGTGTGTGTGTGTGTGTGTGTATGTACAAATTTCTCATTACAATGAAATACTAAAAAATATGCATTATCTATGAATTAATGATCTTGCCATTGTGATCCATAACTGCATATTGTTGGCCAGAGATGGCCTGCAGTCATCTAATATAACAAATAATTAGACCTGTCTGAAAATGGTGTAAAGTATTTCAAAGTTGAGGAATTTAAGCCTTATTTTTGGAATACAAAAGATTTTTAAAACTTGATTATTTTTCCACAACACTTTTGCAACAGACATGTTAGCAGACTTAAAAGTCTGTTGAGGTAAATATGAAACTGAACTATTGCAAAAGTCTTCAACACATCAATTTTAATTGAAGACCATGATGAAAGACCCAATTTTGATTCCAATTTCCTACATTTATTTTTACCATGTTGAAAACAGAGTTGAAATTATTACTAACAAACCTAGTTATTTAAATTCATTTAGTGCAAAGCTGATAGATGAAGCTAAGGAGGGATTTGCTCAAACCCTTGAATTACTGCAGAAGAAAGTAGACTTTTATAAACCAAGTTTATAATTTGATTTTTCAATGTAATCCATAATGATGATTAATATGTTTGAAATGCCCAAGTTAAGGTTCTGGAGCTACAATAACAATTCATTTGCAAAATAGACAATATTGGTATAGGAAATTCCAAAATGTCTCTCTCCAATTTTTAAAATTATTTTGCAAACGTTTCCAGGAACTCAATAAATGCAGTGTGTGCCCTTGCATTGTTCTACTCAAAATTCTGACTTACTTTGAAAGCTGGACAATTAGAGAAAGATACAGGAAGCAGATTCACCCTCATCTCCATAATAGCTTTACTCTCAAAAGGACTTCTAGAAGGCATAGTTGGCCTAATAAAGATGCTTGCCTCATATGCAGAAGATAGAAGGTTCAATCTTGACAACCAGCCAATGTGCATGTTCTCCTGATGTCTCAATGGGGTTCCTCACTCTTTCCAAAAACATGCTGGGTGTTTTCCACCTCAAACTCACTCACCCAAGTATAGAGCTATAGGTAGCAGCACAGACTCTAGATGGTACCTACTGGGGAAGAATTGCATAGCCCAACTGATTTGGGCTTCAGCTGTGGTAGGCAGTATCCTCTAGACAGGAGAATACAGATCAAAGGCTGCACACAATGGCATAGCTGTCCATTCAATGGTATAAAATTGGCTCTAGGTTACTTGATCATATTAACAAAGGTCACCAAAAATGGGCATAGGTATTCTACCTACACCAGGGGCACATGCCAATAATGGGAGCAGACTAAAAGTCCCTATTGGCCAGTATGCACCTGCCAAAGCCCAGCAACCCAGGGTCCATAAGCTAGTGGTTGGCCAATGCCCAGGTGGCCAGCTTGGGTTATTAAGTGAAAGCTAGATGTAAAACCAATCAGCGTGCCAAACATAAACTAAGGTTTGCTACACTCGATGTATGTTCACAGACATGAAGACTTTTGAAAGTGGATGACATGATGGCAAGGAGGCTGGACTTCCTCTGTATTTAGTAGGGAAGATGGAATGGTAGTGCAGCAAAGCCACTTGGTTTGGAACCCAGAGTCTCCTACTCAGGGAGGACAAACTAGAAATAGTGTGGAAATTGTAGTAAGGTGGAATCTTCAGAAGACAGTGAGGTATGTCATCAGAATTAGTGAAAGCCTCATGACAATTAGACTTCAGTGTAAGGATAGGGCACTATTCATATTCTTAGCCTATTCCCCACAGCAGGGTTGTGATAAGAAGGAAAATAGTGCATTCTGACAACAGATGAATGATATCATGAGTTGTAATGGGAGACCTAAATGAACATGTCAGGATAGCCAGAACAGGATATGGGGATTGTCTGGATCCATGTTGGTGGGCAACTGAAATAAAGGAGATACCATTCTACACTTATGTCTGGTAAATTGTTTAAAGATAGCAAACACATGGTTCAGAAAAAAAGATGGTCACTGGATCACATACAAGTAGACCTCATCATAGTAAAACAAGGGGACTGGGGTAGAATCAGCAAATGCAAAGTCATCCCCAGCAAAACAGTGGCACTCTATCAGGTTCTGGAAGGTTGCAAGGCAAAGGCAGGGAGACACAGGAGATCATCATCAGATGCCTTTCATAAGGGATGCAAGCAACAACCTGCTCACCAATCTACAGGACATCAAAGGCAGATCGAAGGAGTTCTTCCAGCAGCTTCTAAATGAAGAATACACCACAGAAGCTGTACTGCCCCAGACAGAGCATATGATGAAAGAGGAGGAGGAGCCCACCCTAGAAAAAGAAAGAACAATAGTTAGGAAAATGAATTCCAGGAAAGCCACAGGCTCAGACAAGGCCTAACAGATATGACTAAGATGTTGGGAGAGTTAGGGGAGAAATGACTCCAGAGGGTATTTATGTCAATATTGATAGGTGTATCTCAGGTGACTGTAGTCCAACCATACTAGTACCAGTGTACAAAAGCAAAGGGGGCATTTACAACTATAGGCAGTATAAAGGTATCAAACCCCTGTCACACTGCATGAAACTTCTGAAGGTGATACACAGATATGTAGAATAACAGAAAAGGTAGAAGATTATCAGTTCAGATTTAAATCAGGATTTAGCACAACCAACCTGATGTTTGCAGACAGATTGATAGTTGAGAAAAACTAGAGATGAGGAAAGAATTTAATGGGGCATTCCTAGACTTGGAGAAAGAATATGACAACATTCTAAGAAAGCAGATTTCAGCAGTGATGACACGAAGTCCCAGAAATACTGGTTAAATTAGTGTATGCTATATACAAGAACTGAATGACACAAGTACACACAATATTTAGACTCACAGAGGAGCTCCCAGCAGGAGCGGGTAATTATCAGGGTTCAGCTTTGGGCCATTGCTGTTCATACTGGTGATGCACTATATTAGCAAACAAATTGGCTGGGAGATATCAGCAAAGCTGCTGTATGCTGAAGATGTGGCATTACATGCAGGCTTTGAACAAGAACTTCAGTAGATGCTAAGGAAGGAAATGCAAAACTGAAGTCACATGGGATCAAACTGAGTACATACAAGACAGTTGTAATGGCGGGAAATGGGGGAATCAAAAGAAGTTAAGAACAGACACAGGAGGGAAAAAAGTGGAATTAATTAGCAGATTCAAGTATCTTGGAGGGTTGATTGATGAGAAGGGAAGTCTGCATGAGGAGGTCGAAACAAGAATCGGAGGGGGCTGCAAACAAATAGCACAAAGTGTCAGGAGTAGTGTGTGACAGAAGAATGTCAAAAAAGCTGAAAAATAAGGTATACAAAACAGTAGTGCAATCAGTACTACTGTGTGGTTCAGAAACCTGGGAAGCAAAGGCAGAGCAGTTGAGGAAGCTGCAGGTGATGGAGCTGAAGTGCCTAAGATGGGTGGCAGGATGCACACTGTGGGACCGATGAAGAAATGAGGATATCAAGGCAGAAGCCAAGGTAGCTCCAATTGCAGAAAAGGTTAAATAGAATGGATTACAGTGGTTTGGACATGCGCATGAAGGCAGAAGATAATCTGGTGAAAATGATTTGAGACAAACAGGAAGAAGGCAAGAGGAAATTAGAGCTTCCAGCAAAGAGATGGATGGATGGATGGTGTGAAAGAAGACCTGTTACTTTCAGGCATGACTGACTATCGATGAAGACAGAAGAGTGGCACTGAATCACGACAGCTGACCTGCTGTGGCACCCCAACCTGATATAGAAAATGGGGAAAAGGAATTGATGATGATGTGAAGTGGAGTGCTAAGCTCTGTTGCAGCATGTGAAAGCTATAAAACAATTACAGAAAATTCCACCCTTCCAGGGTAGCAATTAGTTCTCCCCTGAGGACAATACAGTAAGATTCTTAGTCTTGGTTTTCCCTGACATTTTTGTCCAGCTGCAATCAGACATGTTAGATAAAATATTTATGGCCTAAGCCAACCCATTTAATTTTCAACTTATTTTTTCAAATTTAGCTGGGCTATTAACCTCTTCCCTTCCAGAAGTCTCTGGTGAAACATATACATTAAATCAGTTCTAATAATACTGTCTGACATATTTGTATATCTCTTTTTTTGTCCAGCAGGACCCACTGTTGATGCATTTTTAATACAAGCAACTTTACAAATACATTTTAAACACAAACATCTGTACAAATCAGTGTGATAGTCAAATGACATACAATTCTTTGCAAAACTCCATCTAGCTATGCTGGCATATGTTACACATGTACTGCCCTACTCTCCCTGGCACAGATGGCACTACCTCATATCTTCACATCTACCACTAAAAAGTTTTTGTTGGTGTATGTATGTAACTGTTAGTTCTTTTGAATTTCAATATGTTGTATTGATGGGTGGTATTCAGTCTCGAGTTTCAGCGGAGAATAACGGTAATTTGCAAAGAGTGGCTCTATGTCATTAAAAAAATAAGGTCAACAAAGGTCATTCACACTGACTACAGAAACGTGTAAGTGTTTTGATAAACACACCTTCCTACAGCAAAGGCATAAAGTACTTAAGGGATAACCATTAAGGGGAAGCTATTAAGAGGATAAGGTTTCTTAGGCATTGGCATATTAGTGAAATTCACAAGCATAAATGAAAAAGGGGCTCATTTGCATACAGAACATGTAAAGAGTATTGCACTTACTTGACAGCACCATATTACCAGGGGATTACTCAAGTAAGGTGGCAAATTAGGAAACCACAAACTTTTTAAAAGAAGAAAAACTTATGGAAAATTAATATGAAACTGTTCAAAATGTTATAAGATTGAGTTCATTTAAGAAATATGTTTTATTCATATGATGGGCATAAATGAATATTGGAAAGCTGTCATTTGTAAATGGAAAGTTGTTACAGGAGCAGTTGCAATGTGATCACTGAGAAAAAAATTTTGTCATCATGTAGTGATTATGCATACATAGCAGACGTACTGAAGGGGCAAGGATGATTTGTTGGCCATCTTTACTGGGAGATACTTGCAGGTCGTAATTGTGTATATGGGCTAATGAAAAGATGGATTTTTAAACCTTGCTAGACTCTGTATGTGCATATGATGGAGGTTGTGTTACATGACCTTTTTTCTGAGGATCGCAGGTATTTGCTGCTTTCTTCACTTGGCTGGACTCTTCATATTTATATAATTACATAGGCATTACATGTTAATGTAAATTACCTCTGTGAATTACCACATAGGTATGCTATGCAAATAGTCTCTGTGAATCACCGTCTAACTATCCTCACTCACAGAAATTGCAGATATGACTGTGACACCCCTGCACTGGCCCAGTAATCAAGGAGCCTCAATCCTCACCACTAGCACCAGTGAGGACTGTACACAATGGGAGGATGCCAGTATAATGGAGCTTTTCTCCCCAGGCCTCCACTGTAAATGGACCTAGTCCAGTTGGATCTTCCCGGTTAACAAATGTAAAATAAAAATAAAATAATAAATAAATAATAGAAATCCTGACAGATGCCAGGATGAAATTGAGAAAGCCCCAAAGTATCCATTTTCTGAAGAATGTAATAGAAAATACAAATGCATTTACCTGGAATGAGACAGATATTGGGATGAAGGAAGTTATAAAACAAATACTGAAGAAATACAGAAAATAATTTAATAAAAAAATTCTCTAGTACCTCAGCAAAACACAGCCTTCTTGGAGTTGATACAAACAGTAAAAATACACACCTCTTAAATACACAAACCCAATAAAACTGATTAGCCAATTAACCAATCAAATCAAGTAAGTCATAAACGAGCTTTCCAATTACATTCCTTATTCAAGCCCCTAGGACTCAGAGTGTCAAACTTAAGAATAAAAATTGTTTCTTTAAAGTGCAATCTATTTTTCAAAGCAACATTATCTCTCTCTAACACTTGCTCCAAAATACATGCCTTTAGATCAGCAAACCCCGCCCCCATGAATCAAATTAAAATGCAGAGCTACTGGGTTCTCAAAATTAGATTTTTGTGTATTTTTTACTGTTTGTATCAACTCCAAAAAAGGCTGTGTTTTGCCGAGGTGCTTGAGTATTTTTTATTAAATTATTTTCTGTATTACTTCAGTGTGCATTTTTTCACTGGCTAAGTGGTTTATTTAATTTCATTGTGCTCAATATGGTGGTTTTTGGAAATTATAAAACAAAATTTGCAGTGTATGTTGCTGATAGGAGTACAACACAGTTGTACAAAGTTAAGTTAGCTGGGCTTATGTCAGTACAAAGAGCAAAGTCGGAAACTTTATTGTATATATTACAAATGTCAAAGGAAGAAGGAAAGTGAACATTCTCAGTGATAGTTTGTATTTAGTGACAGTTCTTACCATACATTTAGCAGTTTAGAATCGAAGGAGTTTTGCTCATAGGTAAGTACTAGGCTAGCTGCCCTTGTGGGCTGTTTTAAGCCAAGCCAATTCCCCCCTCCAATGTGGGAATCAAACCCTGTACCTTATGTCTGTGAGGTAAACACCTTAACCATTATTTCAATCCCCAGCCTGGACAGTGGTAACAAGTCACTACAGCATACAGAAACATGGAGGCAGATTTCTGAGTAGGGACAACAGCATCCTCACAAATGGAGTGTGTGCAAGATTAAAGCACACTAGACTATGGGATACATCCCTCATTATCAAGGAATTGTAGTTGTAGATGATGCAGCAAAAGCAGCAGCTAAAACTGAAGTACCTTTACATCTCACTACAAAATTTAGGGTCAGCTGAGTTAATATACACATACAAATCTAGTAATACTGAAGATCTAATGTTTTACAGAAGTCTCAGGGTCAAGCAGATGAACTCACTAGGCATAAAATATTGCCATTTGGTTCAGAAGTACAGATTTGCATGTTTGACATTCAGAGGGAAACATTTGCCATATGTACCAGCTCATCTAGTTAAGTAAATGCTAAAATACAGTCATCAGATTCTGGGACATCAGTAGTAAAGCTACAGCCAATAGAAAAGCAAGTACTGGCATCTACATTTGAAAAAGTTCTGCAAAAACATAGTAGAGGAATGTATAGTGTGATTACAGACAAATCCAACATGTAAAATAAAAACAGTTTAAAGAGTTTCAGTGTCAGAGGGACCATGGTACAGTGTGCATATAGATTATGCTGGACCATTGCCTCCTGCAAAGGACGGGTACAGAAACTTGCTTTTTTAGAGGATACATTTTCCAAATGGATTGTAGAGATACCAACCAAAAATTGTATTGCAAAAACCACAGCGTCATCACTGTGGAAGCACATTTTCCCACTGGGGTTGGCCTCAGATAATAAAATCAGATAATGACCCACAATTCACCAGTCATGTCATGAAAGAGATGTGCTATACTGTCCTTATCCAAAAGGAACTGCAGAAAGAATAAACCAAACACTTAAAGGTTAAAAGAAAAAGTCCATCTAGAAAAGGGAAACAATTGGGTTCAACATTTACCAGGTATTCTGTTAGGAATCTGAGCATCTCCAAGTGCCAAGATAGGTATTACACCTTATGAGCTGATGGCAGGCAGGCAGATGGCAGTAAATTTTCTATTTGAACCTACTGCACCTGTTTCTAATCCTGATTGCAGAGTAGCATGGCATAATGTATGGTTACAGCTACTAAAAAGTCTTCAACAGAAATCAGCATGTTTGCTACAAAGAAGCTTATTAAAGTCAAAACTCCAAAAACAGGAAATGCAGCATGGTGTCTTGTTGGGCACGTTATTGAACACATAGCCCAACACAGACTAAGTGCCTTCATCCCCAACATTAAATGGGACTTTCCAGAACTTACTGTACAGTTACAGCAAGGGCAAAGAGTAATGACTGCATTGTTTTTGCAAGCAGGTTCTTGGAACTGTAACTGGGAAGGTCCTTCTGCTGTTTTTTTTTCCACAGTTGGGACCATTAGTGTACACCAGTACAAAAGAAAATGAAAAGAAAAAATCAGGACGAGGTAAAGTGGAACACCTAGATCAGTGTAAATTAATTAAATTAGCGGTAATGGATAACAACTGATACTGCTTTTATTTTTTGTTTTTCCAAAATGAAGCATCATCATCATTTCAAGAAGCTTGCTAAAGAAAAAGTAACTAAAATAAAAAACATCTCAATGTTACGATGCTACAAGCCTTTGGAATATTTTTAAGTTTATAATGTCACAGCTTTTTCTATGTATTACAAACATGTATTACATGCAAAAATGTTCATTATTACTGATTGGTTTCTATTTGTTATGTGATTATTGATAATTGTTTTTCATGCAGTAGTATATAAACTTAAAAAAGCAGTTATTTGGAGTTCACAATTATGTTAGCATCTGTCATGTTAATTACTGTATTATATACATCAAGAAATTGCAGCCATCCTAGTCAATTTAAAAAGCTTGACAAAACAGCAAGACAAAAGGCTGTCAGTGCAGAATATTGGTTGCCACAGTTTAATAATTTCCTTGCTATGTACTATGTCTCTTCAGATGCTGTTAATAAATAAAATTGATGGATATGTGTTCAGAAACCAACATCATGGGGAGAGTATCATTAACAATGTCCCATGTAAGCTTAGAGAGACAATTTCTATATCAAACAAAGTAAAATGCTGATTCTTCAATTAAGACCGACTATTCTGCCCTTCATAGCATTTCAGGCAGATTATATCATAGTTGTACAATTTCAGCATTTTTGATCTGTTGTTGCCATCTAGTGGCCCTTTGTTTATAACAGTTAGATTAACTTGTTTTACAGCATTATAGCAAGCCTCAGGAAGTGATGTAACAGTCAGGAGGCAGCTTTTTTCTAGCCCTCATGAAGTGCAGTCATGATCTTCTTTTCCCAGGCCCTGGCATTCACATCTCCTGTAAGTAATTTGTATGTTGTAATTCTTTGTATTTAGAAGTGCTGTATATTGTATATATTCTAATATGTTGCTATTTGTATTGTGTTGCAGTTTTACAAAAAAAGTATTAAAGTTAAGAAATCTCAGTAAAGCTACAAGAAACCCTGATTCTTTCTCTTATTGGATTCAAGTGTTAAGCTGTCCGTTTAGCAGTACTATGCCTCGCACAGTGCTGGGAGAACAGAACAGTAAAATGGAGATCCTTGCAGTCCTGAATACAAGAGGTCACTGTACTGCAAATATGAGTCTGAGATCAGGGAAGAAGTATAAATCTGAGGATATGTCCCCCATGACACAGCATGGCAGGGAGAACAGCTCCAATGTCCTGAAAGATGATACACGGTCACATGGCTCCAAATCATCAAGATCGAGTAAGATGTCCTCAGCATGTTCCTTAGCAATCAGAGCTCGTGCCAAAGCAGATGCAGCATGTGCCCAACTGGCATTTACTGAAAAAGAAGCCATTATGATGTGACAAAAGGAAAAATTGGAAGATAACTTACATATTCAACCTACATATTTTTCAGCGCCAGAGTGCAGCTGCTGTGGCAGCAGTAGAGGCCGCTGCTTACCTGGAAGCAGATTAATCAGTAAGCGAGATAATTCACTTAGAACCAGAAGTCCCAGAGAAACCTCTCTCTTCTGATGAATGTACAAGTGAGTGCATCCAGAAACTTACTAGTATGCATGCAAGCCAGCAGTCACCTAAGATTATGCAAGGAAAATCCAGCCCAAAGCCAGCAGATGTCCCGAGTATGCCCCATCAGTCTTGTGATGTCAGCAGTGTCAAACCAACAAAAGAACAACCTCCAGAGCTCCTTAGAAATAGAAATCCAGGACTCCCACTACCACAGCCTAAAGATCACATGCCTGAACACCAAAACATACAAAAGTATCTTATCCACAAAGAAATGGTTAACTCAGGTTTCATCAAGTTTGATGACTGTCCAGAAAACTATTGGGCATGGAAGACCTCCTTTCTTTTTTTTTTCAAAACAAGTTTATTGTTTTAACATATAAGAGAAATATCATAACAATTTTATACAAATAATTAAAAAATAGGTATTATATTAATATTCAAAAAAACAAAAAAAGTATTACAAAGAGACATCCACTAATCAGATCAATTATTAAAACTAAAAAAACTGTGCTATTGAAATTATTTTTTTTTTTTTAACAAATAAATTATCCCAATGTTTTTCTAGTTGTTATAAAGTCTCCAGACAATGGAAGATGTAGTTCTATAAGCAGATTCAATATATAACATTGTAAAAAGTTTCTTGTCTGATAATTTTATGTATATATGAAAGTTTACCTTTATCAGAAACTTTATGCTGTAAATTTATTTCAAGTAATCAAATCAGTTTTGGAATAGATTCTTTAACTGTATAGATTAGATATATATTATATCAATGTTGTGTTGTTCAAAGATCTGATAACCAACACCTTTCTCTTAGAGTCTCTTATCTTTTTCTTGTTTTAAGAAATTTTTATTTTTTATTATCAGATATCAGCTACAGTAACTTTAGATTATTATATATTATATATAGCTAAATATCTTCCTTCAAGTAGATGACAATAATAATATTTAATGGGTAACAGACCATATGTTTATGAGACCAGCTATTAGTATGTTTCTTTAATGCAATCCTCCTAGGTCTATTAGGTGCCCATAAGAAATTTTAGTTATAGTGTATCTTGTAGTTTGATTTTTGTAGGTCATTAAAAGATTTTGTATATTAAGAAAACAGGTATTATAGTTTATATATATAATAGATTAATATATTTAGATAGTATTATACCTTTTTCGTATATATAGGTGGTATTTTAGTTTTTCTCATTGAATATTAAAACCAGAAATACTTTTAAAAATTCATCATTTTCAAAATAAAAGACATAGAAGAATTAGATCTTGAATTTTTGATGTGTATTTTTCTCTATTTCAAAAACCCTATGTCAGTACTGTTTCTAAATCAATTAGCCCCCTCCATCACTACTAAAGTGAATAATAGTGGAGAAAGTGGACATTTGCAAAATCAATTAATGTTAAAGTTCTTCTTATATTATCAAAAAATTTTCTATTTACAATGAAGCCTGTCTGATCTACTATGTGTATGCGGGATATAATTGTCTTCATTCTATCAGTTAAGCTTATTTATTTGTGTAATAACTTCTGTATATGAAATACTCTTTGTCCAATAGTTTAATCTGTTTTTTATTTTTTTTATTTGTTTGTGTGGTTATAAACTCTTTTTTTTTATCTTTAGGTTCCATGTTAATGTTGTTATTGTTAATCTTGTGTTGTCCATAATATTTTCTTTATTATTATGTTTTATAAAGAGTAGTTACTTTGTTTGTTATTATACCATCTGATACTTTGTCCATATAGATATGATTTTAAGGCATCCCAAACATAGACAATGGAGACTTCAGAAATGATTTTGGAATTAATTAAATCTGTTACCATCTATTCCTTTGTCATCCTGATAAGACTTAATGGTTTTAGGAATGGGCATTTTGGCAGAAGACCTCCTTTCTGAGTGCAACTAGAGACTTAAATTTGGTGGCTGCAGAAATGCTGGACTTAATAATAAAATGGTTGGGCAAAGAGTCAGCAGAGCATGCAAAAAGCATGCATAGAGTACACTTATTTAACCCTTTGGCAGGACTTACCATGGCATGGCAGCGGCTAGAAGAAAGGTATGGTTTACCTAAAGCAATTGAAGGTGCGCTACTGAAAAAGCTTGAAACCTTCCCCAAGTTGAGAAATAAAGACAGTACAAAATTACAACAACTAGGTGAGCTTCTAGAAAGTGTGCTAAAGAGGAGGGATATTTGACAGGCCTTTCATATTTAGACACTGCTCATGGTACTAATCCAATAGTGGAGAAACTATCATATACCTTGCAACAAAAGTGGGTATCTGTTGGAGCTAAATACAAAGAGGAAAATGGAGTAGCTTTTCCCCCTTCTTTGTGTTTTCTAGGTTCATTCAGCAGCAAGCAAAGATTAGGAGCAACCCCATCTTTGCCTTCATTAGCAGCAGTAATCTGCCATCCAGACCAGAAAAGCCTTCCAGACCTCATGGTAATACTTATGTGTTCACACACAAAACAGTTGTACCTTCAAGGGCCACAAACTGTCAAGACAGCAGCAAGGTGAGCCCTACAGAAAGTCCTGATAGGCAATGCCCAATTCACCTGGAGCCTCACCCTCTGAAAAGGTGCAAAGGGTTTAGAGGTAAGCCTACTGAGGAGATAATGTCCTTCTTAAATTAAATGGCATCTGTTTCAAATGCTGTGAATCTACTAAGCATATAGCTAAAGACTGTAAAATATCAGTCGAGTGCACAGAATGTAGCAGTGAGAAACACATAGTGGCCTTACACCCTGATCCACCTCCACAAACAGCAGGCATGGTAGAAGCCAGGAAAGATCAGGGCAGGGAGCAAAAAGAGGATTCCCCTTCTTCAGTGATGTCTAAGTGCACTGAAATCTGTGGCCAAGGTAAAAATCCACGGTCATGTTCTAAAATCTGTTTAGTCACTGTGTATCCCACTGGGAAAAGAGACAAAGCAGTGAAGATTTATGCAGTTCTTGATGAGCAGAGCAACAAATCACTTGCAAGGTCAGACTTTTTCGATATCTTTAACATTAAAACAACTGCAGCTCCCTATACTCTAAAGACATGTGCAGGCATTATGGAAACTGCAGGCAGAAGAGCCATAGACATTGTTATTGAATATTTTGATAAGGAAAAGTGATTCCTATTACATACACTGATAGAATGTGACATGATACCTGATGACAAGTCAGAAATTCCTTCTCCAGAGGTGGCTTATCATTACCCTCACTGCCACCCAATTGCTCACCTCATTCTAGCTGTTAATTCTGGTGCTTCTATCCTTTTTATTCTTGAAAGAGGCATTTCAGAAGTACACAAAGCGCATGAGCAAATTAATGGACCAGTCAATGCCCCTTATGCTTAGAGACTTGACTTGGGGTGGGTCATTGTAGGAGAAGTTTGCCTGGAATCAGCTCACCAGCCAAACAGCATCAGTTCCTTCAAGACATCTTTGTTAACAAATGGCCGCACATCCTTTTTCAGTCCATGCCAGAACAATTTACTGTTAAGGAAAGCTTTGATAATTTAACATGGTTTTGGGACTCTTCTTCACACAGCAAAGAAGATACCAGCTTTAACATAGAAACTGACAATCTAGGGGGTTTTAGTGTTCCACAAATCAAAGGACGATAATAAACAAGCCCTGTCCATCGAAGATCAAGCCTTTCTCCGGATCATGGACAGAGAGACTTACCAGGATGATAATAACAGTTGGGTGGCCCCTCTGCCGTTTTGCACACCCAGGTATCTTTTACCTTGTAATAGAGAACAAGCCATAAAGCACCTGAACTCTCTTCATAGAACCTTACAAAAAATCCAAAGGTAAAGAGAGATTTCACAGAATTCATCAAAAGGTTACTAGATAATGATCATGCTGAAATTGCAGGACCACTGGATCAAGGTAAAGAACACTGGTATCTGCCAATGTTTGGTGTTTACCACCCACACAAACCTGATCAAATAAGAGTTGTGTTTGATTCCAGTGCAGAATGTGAAGGTATTTCTTTAAATAAGGTACTGTTAAGTGGTCCTGATCTAAACAATACTCTACTAGGGGTCCTTATGCACTTTAGAAAAGAGCCCATAGCCTTCACAGCTGATGTGCAGCAGATGTTTTACTGTTTTCTGGTGAGAGAGGACCACCAAGATTATTTACATTTTCTCTGGTTCAAAGATCATGACAGCACAAAGAAGTAGTGGAGTACAGAATGAGAGCACATGTCTTCGCAACAGTCCCTCTCCTGCTGTTGCTATATACTGTATGCATAAAGCTGCCCTAAAAGGAGCTTAACATTATAGACAAGATGCCAAACACTTTGTGTTGAGACATTTCTATGTAGATGATGGACTCGCATCTGCTAGCACTCCTGAGATAGCAATTGACATTCTCAACAAAACAAAGCAGATGCTGGCAGAATCTAATCTGTGGCTTCATAAGGTTGCTTCTAACAGCAAACAGGTCATGGAAGCCTTTCCTACAGAAGATAGAGCTAAGGACCTTAAAGATCTTTGTCTGAGTACAGCCTCCCTTCCTCTTCAGAAAAGTTTAGGACTAGGCTGGGATCTAGAAACAGACAGCTTTGTTTTTCAGGTCTCTTCAGAGGAAAAGCCCTTCAACAGAAGAGGAATCTTAGCTACCGTAAACAGCCTTTATGATCCCATTGGGTTTGTTGCACCAGCGACTATAAAAGGTAAGGCCTTAGTCCCTGAACTGTCATCTGGGAAATGGGATGCATTACTCCCACAAGACAGATTGCATGAGTGGATTCAGTGGGAGGAGTCTTTGCAGGCTTTAAAAGGCTTAAAGATACCCAGATGTTATAGGCCTGTTTCACTGACAGTAGCCTGTAAAAAGGAACTGTATATTTTATTCAGATGCATCCATCACAGCTATAGGTGCAGTAGCCTACTTGTAAACAACTGATGCAGTAAGTGTATGTCATGTTGGGCTCTTTATGGGAAAGTCTACCCTAGACCAGTGCATACAAGCACACGTTTGGAGCTATGTGCAGCTGTATTAGCGGTAGAACTGTATAAGCTAATCAGAGATGAACTAGACCTGGAACTGGATGTTGTGAAATTCTTTACAGACAGTAAAACTGTCCTAGGGTACATCTGCAATACCTCTAGAAGATTCTTTCTGTATATAAGTAAATAGAATCAGACAAGTAACTCATCCTGATCAGTGTTTCTACGTACCCACAGAGAAAAACCCTGCTGATTATGCTACAAGGTCCACACAGACAGCCTGCCTTCAGAACACTATATGGTTCTCATTTCCTTACCAGCCAGTTAAAGACAATTCAAATGACACGGCTACTGGTTATCCTCTCATACAGCCTGAAGCCGATCCTGAAATTAAACCAGCAGTTGCAAGCTTCAGCACTAGAGCCTTTGATTCCACTGTTCATTCACATTGTTTTGAAAGATTTTCAGACTGGAAGACACTAGTTGAAACTATAGTCAGACTTATTCATATTGCCAGAAGTTTTCAGAGAAAATCAAATAGTCTCTACTTACAGGCTGGAAAATTTTTCATCAGTAAGTTAGCTTACAGAAACTTTTACAAGCAAAGAATGTGTTCATCTCTTCTGTTCAGCATTAATCACTTCAAAAAGGAATATGACTGTGTAAAAGAGCAAAAGCCATTGCCAAAACAAAGTCGTCTCAAGAAGTTTAGTGCTGTTATAGATCAAGATGGACTGCTGAGAGTTGGTGGACGCTTGTCCTTTGCAACATTGACTGAACAAGATAAGCAACCAATTATCATCCCCCACAATCATCACATTGCTACACTGATTGTGAGATATTACCATAACCAAGTGGCTCATCAAGGATGTCACATAACAGAAGGTGCAATCAGAGCTGCAGGTTTCTGGATCCTTGGTGGTAAACACCTGATGTCTGCAGTTATTCACAAATGTGTTATCTGTTGTAAACTGAGAAGGGGAATAGAAAGTCAAAAGATGGCAGATTTACCAGAAGATAGAGTGACTCCTGAACCACCATTCACTAGCGTGGGTATTGATGGTTTTGGCCTGTAGACAGTGGTAACCCACCACGCTAGAGGAGGTAGTGCTGATAACAAACACTGGGCAGTACTTTTTACATGTCTGTCTACACAAGCTGCACATATAGAACTAACTGAATCTATGTCAGCTTCCAGTTTTATTAATGCCTTGAGAAGATTCTTTTCAATCCATGGCCCAGCAAAGTTACTTCACTCTGATAGAGGGACAAACTTTGTAGGGAACTGAATATTTGTGCAGGTGATACAGTAGTATGAGATTATCTACAAGACAAAGGATGTACGTGGGTCTTCAATCCTCCGCACTCATCTCATATGGGAGGTGCTTGGGAAAGACTAATAGGTGTACCTAGATGTATCTTGGATGCAATGTTGCTGCAAGATAAGCCTACTCATCTGACCCATGGGAGTTTAAGTACCTTTATGGCGGAAGTTATGGCTATTATGAATGCAAGACCTTTAGTACCAGTGTCAAACAATCCAGATAATCCTGAGGTTCTTACACCAGCCATGCTTTTGACTCAAAATGCAAACACTTTGTCAGTTCCTTCTGGTAACTTCGAAACAGCAGACCTTCATGTATAACAATGGAAGCAAGTTCAGAGTCTTGCTGACACCTTCTGGAAAAGATGGAAAAGGGAATACTTGTCCTCCTTACAAAGTCGCAGAAAGTGGACTCGAGACTATCCAAATGTTAAAGTAGGTGATGTTGTGTTAATGAAGGACAGTCAAAAATGCGGGAATGAATGGCCTGTGGGACTTATTGACACATTGCCAAGCAGAGATGGTAAAGTGAGAAAGTAAGAGTTGTCAAACAAGGAACTGCTAAAGTTTATTTGAGGCCAGTCTCAGAGATTGTAGCTCTTGTTTCTGAAAATGGTTAAATGTGTTATTGTGTCTAGTAATATTAATAAGAGTAGTGGCATTCCGTAATATGCCAGGTAGGGAGTATTCTGCCCTTCATAGCAATTCAGGCAGTTTATATCATAGTTGTACAGTTTGACCATTTTTGATCTGTTGCTGCCATCTAATGGCCTTTTATTTATAACAGATTAACTTGTTTTACAGCATTATAGCAAGCCTGAGGAAGTGATGTAACTCAGTCAGGAAGCAGCTTTCTTTCTAGCCCTCATGAAGTGCAGTCATGATCTTCTTTTCATAGTCCTTGGCATCCTCATCTCCTGTAAGTAATTTGTATGTTGTAATTCTTTGTATTTAGAAGTGCTGTATATTGTATATATTCTGATATGTTGCTATTTGAATTGTGTTGCAGTTTTACAAAAAAGTATTAAAGTTAAGAAATCTCAGTAAAGCTACAAGAAACCCTGATTCTTTCACTTTTTGGATTTTCTTAAAATGTTAAGCTGTCCGTTTAGCTGAACTGCACCTCGCAAAGTGCTATGAGAATGGAACACTGACAAGTTTACTGTATTTTCAACAAAATGTTACAAAAAGAGTCGGTATAAGCAAGTAAAATATAACAATAAGTCACACATGTATTCATACCAATAAAGTGGCTAAAGTCAACAGTGACACAACAAAAATAAAGAGAATAGCGAAAGCCCACACCTATCCTGATTGGAATAACTGTATAATGTATGATATTTCTACTGGAGCAGGCTGTGATGACAATACATTACCCTGGGATGGGTAGTAATGTGAGTTCTTTACATGAATGTTCTCAGTTGTATACTTTATCAAGTCAGTCGTTCACTGAAAGTGTTTTTGCACAAAATGATAGCAATCCCTTACAAACTATAACAGAGGGTATGTATTTTGTATGTGGAACTAAAGCCTATAAACAGTTGCCAGAAGATAGGACAGGAACCTGTTTTATGAGCTAATTCCAGCTATTCAGACATATTACTAGATTAAATGTAAGATGCAGCTGAATGGAAGTAAAACCAGACAAAACAGACTGTGTGAAACAACTAAAAGAGCAGGGAAACTTGGATTTGGAAAATGATGTGATTTTAGAAGTAGATATATTTCCTTAGCATGGAGTATCTAAGACTAGAGAAGTTTCTAAGTTAATGGATTCATTAGGCAGCACTACATATGTTGCTATTGCAGATTTCCTAGCAGAGATTAAAATTATGAATTTATTAGTGCTGCAAAACAGGGTAGCATTGGATTACTTACTGGTGGCAGAAGGGGGTACGGGCAGTCTAATCGGATCAGAATGCTGCACTTATATTTCAGATAACAACAAGTCTAATAAAAACATCCACAAGTTATAAAAAAGTGGGAGAAGTTACATGACCCAGCTATGATGATTCTTGGGGCAGGTGGTACACAGGCTGAAAAGGAGCAATAATTACATTTTTTTCTTCTTAATATTTGCTGTTTTGTGGTTCACGTGCTTTTTAATGTTAAAGTTTTGTTGTGCTCAAATGTTTAGTTCAATTCAAAAGTTAATATAGTGTTAATGATGAAATGTTTATGTTGTAAGTCCTTATAACATGGACTTAGAAAGGCAGGGATGGATAGCTGTTGTGAAAATACAAAATAGTTTTCCCTCTTCCATTTTTGTATTAAGTTTCATTTTGCTTATACTTGCTATACGTGGTTCTAAAAATATAGTATGCATGAATAACTAATTATTCCAAAACAAATTTTCAGCTAGAATTGCTTTGTGAATTATAAGCATCTAAGCTAGTGTATAGCCAGATGCATTAAGTTTAGATAACACTAAAATGTGAAAGTTTAGTATAAAATCACAATAAATTACTAGGCTACTATATTCTGGAAATATGTATAACTAGGAGTAAATTTCCAGTCTTCTTGCATGATTAGAAATGTCAAAGGTTAATGTTGTTTTTCCTAAGTAAATGTACAATAAATCAATTGTATTTTTCCAACAAACTACTATATATAGAGAAATGCAGCCCACTGTATTCCTAACAGAAAAAAAATCATGTCTAGCCATGCACGCTGGCAAAATTAACTGCTTGAACAGAAAGTGATGGAAAAGAGTTACAAATATCCTGCTGGAGTCCAGTTTATGTTGCATAGCTTTGGGTGTATGTTGTCTTACAGTATAAACAAACATTTAAAAGGGAAAGACTGAGTAATTTCTTTTTAATACAATTTAAAGTAAGTTAATATCAATAGCTCTATGAGACACTTGTTTAGTTTATTATAACAATGTCATAAGTAGAGTCAAAACAGGAATCTTATTTCTCAGAGAAATTGGTGAGAATACTGAAGCAGGTAGTTGTGCATTTCAAGAGAAAAAAAATGTTTTTAAATAGAAGTACAGCACTGGAGTATGTAGAAAATGCCCATGGTTTATGACCTGAAGAGATGAAAGTTAAAGCTATCTTGCCTGCCCTATTTCTTAAAAATGTTACTGAACTGAAGTACATATTTGGGATAAACTAATGATAACAACAGGCTATTTCCAAATATGGAAACCCTGTTTTATCAGTTGCCTTATTTGTTATAGTGTGCAAAGTATTTGGAGAAAAAAAGCAGGATTTCAGAAGTGAAAACACAATGTTCTTACCATAACATTCCATCTGTGTTGTCGATCTTCATTCGTTCTTGACTGATGGGTTCAGTTCCGACCCCTTGGAACTAACTCTGAAGTTATACATAGCTTGTGCCAGTCAAAAACTCGAACTAAGACTCTACCCACAATGCCTCTCTTCCCATTACCTCAGATCGAGTTTGCTAGTAGTTAAGAAAATACAGAAGCCCTGTCTGAGGTATAACCCTATAATACCCCAGGACTAGATCCGAACCTCCAGGAGAATTTAGGAGGGGACAGGAGGGTGGGATGTCAAGAATGAAAGAAGATCGGCAACACAGATGGAACGTTATAGTAAGAACATAACTTCTTTATCTGATGTTGTCAATATTGATTCATTCTTGACTGATGGGACACAGTCCCCAGCTACTTTAGTTCCTGGATGGCCCTAATGAAGGATATTCCTGAGCACCATAGACCCAAAAGATGATCTTACCCTGGAGACCATGTCTAATTTGTAATGAGGATAAAGGTATGTGGAGTAGCCCAAGTTGCAGCTGCACATATGTCTTCCATGGAAGCCCTGGAATGGAAGACCACTGAAGTGGAAACAGATCTTGTAGAATGAGCTCTAACTGTAGTTGACAGTTTGAGTTTATTTTGGTTTTATATAAATGTAATGCAGTATCTTAACCATTTTGACAAGGTGACCTCTGATACAGGTTTGCCCAATCTGGGACCTAGATATGATAGAAGTAGTTGGTCAATCTTCTATAGGATTTTGTTCTGTCCAAATAAAAACATAATTGTGTGTGGATGTGGAACAACTGCAAGCAGTACTCTCCTTTATTTGTAAAATTTGTGAGAACAACTGGTAAGTCTATGGTCTGGTTGATATTGGACTCCGATATCACTTTGGGAAAGAAGGTTGGATTGGTTCTGAGTGATACTTCTTCTTTGAGGAAAATGATATATGGATGATTCACACAAAGCCTGTAACTGAAATTCTCATAGCAGACATGATAGCTACTAGGAAGAGGATCTTCGAAGATAAAAACTTGAGGTCACAAGTGGCTGCTGGCTCAAAGGACTGTTGAACTAGACATTGCAAGACTAAGGTCAAGTCCCATGGCACTACACGATCTTTGAAAGGGGGTTTTAAATTCAAAGCACCTTTAAGAAAAATTTTGCATAGACGATGAGAAATCAATGAATGGTCATCAAAACCTTTATGAAAATTTGAAATGGCAGCCAAATGAACCTTAGTTG
Organism: Protopterus annectens; assembly: GCF_019279795.1. Lineage (NCBI taxonomy): Eukaryota > Metazoa > Chordata > Ceratodontiformes > Protopteridae > Protopterus > Protopterus annectens. The sequence continues at coordinate 1,026,553,390 of NC_056739.1, read as the reverse complement.
TAGACATAGAGGCCATCATTTCAAATAAGATGGCTAAATATTCCAGGACCTTATCAACTGATGCTGAGAAAGGGTCAATGCCATTTGTACACGCCCAAATTGAAAACCTTTTCCATTTGCTTAGATAAAGTTTCCTGGTGGACAGTGTATGGGAAGCCAGAAGTATCTTCTGCACTTGAGGAGATAAGTTATTCTACCTGGCAATTAATGGAATGGGAGAAACCAAGCAGTCATCTTGAGATTTTGAAGATTGGGATGCACCAGGCCCTGAGGATGAGACTGTAGGTCCAGAGCTGGATCCAGAGTCCATGGGCAGTGAACCTGATGAGGCCAAAGAAAAGGAAACCAGACTTGATGGGGTCAGTAAAGTGCAATGAGAATCACTTTGCTTCTCAACCATTGGGCTTTCCTCAGAAATTGGTGAAACAGTGGAATTGGAGGAAAGGCATACAGAAGTCCTAGGGGCCAATCGAGAAGAAGTGCATTTGTTGGGGACTCCCTGTACGGGGGGGTAGCTGCTGGATTTGTGATTTATGGGAGAAGTAAACAGGTTGCAGCAAGGCTGACCCCATCAACGAAAGATCTTCATCACTACATTGGGACTGAGAGACCACTTATGAGGAAGGAGGATACATGTGCTCAGTTTATTCCCAGTCACATTGGAATTCTCCAGGATATGCATTGCTATCAGAAAGCAGTTGGAAGTGATTTCCTATTGCCAAATCCTTAGGGCTGCCCGACATAGAGGGTAGGACCTGGTTCCCCCTGTTTGTTGATAAACCAGACTATGGACATGTCTGATTGGATTGCAGTTGTCCCTGAAGGAAGGACAGAGTGGAATGCTTGAAATGCTAAAAGCACTGCCCTCAATTCTAGGACATTGATGTGCAAATTGACCTCTTGTGGGAACCAAGTGCCTTGAACAGTCTTTCCCAGAAAATGCCACCCACCCTATCTGTGAAGTGACTGTGGTCACTATGGCCTTGGGCTTGGAGGAGGGGAATGGGGAAATAATCTAAATTCTCTTCTGGCTTCATCCACCAAGATAAATCCTTTTCACAGCGATATGTTATCAAGACTGGATGGGACACGGGGTACATTAGATGTGACTATTGCATTGCCAAGAGCCATTGAAGCAGCCTCATGTGATAATTCGCTAGGGGAACTAACATTATTGCTGCTGCCATGGTTCCCAGAGCTTGTAGTACCAGATGAGAAGGAAATTTGTTTTGGGAAATGATCAGTTGAACTTGTGATCTTAGCTTTAGCAATCTGTTACTAGGAAGGGAGGCCACACAGGATACTGTATTTAATCTTGCTCTGATGAACTCCAGGTCCTGCATGGGAGTCAGTTGTGACTTTTCTTTGTTGACTGAAATGCCTAGTGTTTGGCAAGATGTAAAACAAAGTCTATGGCGTAAAGCAGTAGATGCCTGGAAGGGGAGGTGAGGAGCCAGTCGTCTAGATATGGAACACCCAGAATCCCTGTAGTCTCAGATGAGCCACTATGGCTGAGATGCATTTGGTGAACACCCTGGGGGTTGTGGTGAGACCGAAGGGCAGCACTTGAAATTGGCAATGACTGGCACCTAACCAGAAATGGAGATATCGTCTGGAGCACTTGTCCATCTTTATGTGGTAGTACACATCCTGAAAATCTACAGAGCACAACCAATTGTTCTTCTCTAAAAAGGGAAGGATAGACTGAACCATGACCCTCTGGAATTTTGTCAGTTGTACAAATTTGTTCAATAGGCTGAGATCCAAGATTGGTCTCCAGTCCCCTGTCTTTTTTGGCACCAAAAAAATCTTGAGTAGAATTCGGATCCTATTTGATCTGGTGGGATTACTTGGATGACTCTTTTGAAGCAGCTATTGAATCTTTGGTGCTGCTAGATCCCTCTGACTGGGTAGAACATTGGGGATTTGTTTTTGGGGTTTTGGTAAAAGACTGAAGGGAATGTGATAACTTCTGGTATTTAATTTTCTGCACCCAGGTATCTGAGGTTATTGTAAGTGAGACTGAATGATGCAGAGAAAATCTTCCCCTCACTGCTTCCAGAGGTAAGCAATCAGGCCTCCATTCAGGAGGCTGATAGCATTGTTAGAGTTGTCCAGAAAAGAAATCTCTGGAGCTCTGGTTATGTGGGCCCCCTCTGCCATGGGGGAACAGCCTTTCAGAAGAGATCCCCCCTCTGCCCAGGGGAAATACTCACCATTTGTGTCCTGAAAAGGCACTTGGGTCTTCTTGAACCACATTTTCTCACTCCTCTGATTCCTGGATTAAGGTTGTTGTGGAGTGGAAAAATGAATGCTCACAGCAGAAAGGCTCTTTCCATCCTTTTCACACCTGGCTAGCATTTCTCCAACTTTAGGGCCAAACAAGGCAGTACCATCAACAGGAGCATTGATAAAGGAAGACTTAAAGGGCTCCACAAAATCACACAAGCATATCCAGGTGTGACACCTAATGGCAATGCCTGTACCCACAGCTCTAGACATCCCTTCGGCTTGTATGAGCAATAAGCCACATGGACGAATTTGAGATAGACTCTGTGGTGGCAAGCTGAGAAGCAACCTTATCTCAAACATCATCAGACACTGCTCCTGCAAGGGTGTCTGAAAGCTCAGTTATCAGATCCCTTTGGAGACTAGTAAAGTGTGCCAAGAAGTTCAAGAACCAAATAGCAAGGGTCATTGAAGCAAAGACCCACTTCCCAAATCTGTCCATCGTTCAGACTCTCACTTAGGAGGATGGACAGTTGAACACTCCATAGCCAGTTCCTTTTTGATGGCCACCACCACCACCATGGCATCCACTGCTAGACCCTTAAACCAATAGGGTGATCTTCCTGGGCTGAAAATCTTATTTGGTCTCCAGGGAATAGGCTCTATGGAGTCAGGAGCCTTCCATGCTCACTGAATGATCAATTTAATTAGGTCGTCAGTGGGCGGGGTCACACAAGAAGTAGATGGGCAGGCACAAAAAGCTTGCAAGAACACAGATTCCTTGGAGGATGGGTTTGAGGGCTTCCAATTACCCCTCTGTTTTAATATTTTTTATGATATCTCCATAGGAGACATCTTCCGGGGGTGACCATGGGGACCCTTCCCCTTCATTGTAATCTGTGTCTTCAGTGACTGATTCTTCTGGAGAATCTAGGTGCTTCCTCTTGCACATCCTCTTACAGGATGGCTCCTCAGGGGAAGGGTATGAGGAGGACTCCGAAGAGGGGGCACCCTGAACTGGGGAAACTTGCAGCTCTTGTACCTGCTGTTCAGATGTAGCAGATTGACACAGCAGCAAACCAGAGGAAATGAAAATATGGCACTCTGATGGGGATGGAACTATCTGGGATCTTGCTGAGACCAAAGCTCTCTCCATAATCTGGAAGGCAGGCTCACCCAAATAGGAATGGGAGCCCGGAACCAAGAGAGAGACAACCTCGGAACCGGGGTCATCCAGCTCCAATGAGCCACCAGCCAGAGGAGTAGGAGCTGAGAGAGGGCTAAAAACTGTTATGGCCCTGAGAGCCATAGATGGCACCGTGAAAACAACTGGAACCAGTCCAAGGATCTCAGAACTTAGAGCCAAACCTCAGTCTCAAGTGTGCAACAGATACGAAGGAGCCAAAGACCACAGAGTTAACTCCGGCACCAAGGTGAGGTCCACTGATGGCACCGAGGTAGCTGACACTAGTAGTGTCAAAGTGAGGGGGCTACAAACCCTGAAAGGAGGTTGAAGGAGGATAAACTGGAGGAGTCCTTGGTGAATAAGCCTTGTGTCTGGGTAGGAGAGTGTTTGTGAAGGTGCAGGAAGACCTCTGGCTGCTAAAAGCTGATCCACCAATCTGACTACATCCAATTCTGAGAGATTCCTGGAGGAATGGCTAGGCATTCCCAAAGGTGACTCAGGCCTGTCCAGAAATGGGCTTGGTTGTTGACCCAAAAATGGGTCTACTGAAGGGGAATATCTAGTCTGGGGATAATTAATGGATCAACTTTTGGCACCATAGGCTATTGCATGGAAGGGAAGGTGGAACCGAAGGAGAGAATAGTTTTGGTTGTACAGAAACTATTGTTGATGCCAAAGGTTATCAGTGCCAAAGCAATGGTCAGTGCTGAAGTGTTTTGAGTCATTGCAATGCCTGATGGCAACAATGTGGATTGTGTCATCTTCGGGGCCAATGAAATTGTCAATTTCGGTACTTTGGCCTTCGGTTCCAAAGAAACCGTCGGAACCTGAGATTTTTTAGACTTTTTGTTTCCTGTGCTGTGGGGGAGGTCAGGACAGAGTGGCTTCTTTTCTTTACATCAGGCTTTGGAAATTTTGAGGTCTCTGCCTTAGATAGGGCTTCACCAAAGGGACACTTTAACAAGCCTTTTAAAATAACCTTATTGTGTCTCTCCACTAATATATGGGTGGTAAAGCCCTGACAAACATTGCAAGTTATGTCCAAGTGAGGGGCACCCAGACAGTACATGCAAGAAAGATGCCCATCAGAACTGGGCATCTTTCTGCCACAGTCCTGACACTGCTTGAATCCAGACATCCCCTTTTGTTTCTCTGCCATATCAAAATATTAGTCAAAGTCATTCACACATACATGACATGCACCCAAAGAGGAAAGGAAATGAAAAGGAAAGGGTTGTTGTATGTTTTTTTTTTTTTTTTTTGGATATACCAACAATGGTATAGAAAATTACCCAACGGGTAAAGGGATGAAAGGGGAAGAGGATACCAACAATGGTATCTAAGATTACCAATGGTAAAAAGAAAGGGAGGAGGCCTGTTACCAATGATGGTAATAAGAGTTACTGTAAAGGTAAAAGGGAGGTGGGTAGAAATAGGTAAAAAAGTCACACACACAAAAACTAGGTAGCAAAACTATCAAATAAAGTAAATAGAGAGTCTGAATCCAATATTATTAGAAACGACAGTGAAAAAATAGAATTTTTAAAGCACTTAGCTGAGAGCATCAGCTGATGCATCCAATTTTCTACATGGCAAATGAGATCTGAGGTAATGGGAAGAGATATATTAGGGGTAGAGCCTTAGATCGAGAGATTTTGGCTGGCGCGAGCCATGTATAATGGCCAAGTCAGTTCTGAGGAGGTCAGAACCGAACCCCTCAGTCAAGAATGAATAAAGATTGACATCAGATATATTGTTACAGTCTGTTGTTGAGCTTGTTAATTTAATATCTAATATAGACCATGCAGCATAACAGCTGGGTTCATCTAAGAGTGGTCAGTATCCAGTCGGTGTTGTGTAATAGTATTGTCTGTTGAAAAAAAAATATTCCAGAGTCGACAAGAAAAGTTTATCCATTATTTTGGGAACTGAAATATTTTATAAATATCTTTATGACTAGTGATTTGTTGTATGCATCAGTTTCAAACCATTCATCATTTTGTATTTGGATTTGAGTATCTTTTGAAGCTAGTGGCTGTACCCTCCTTTCAGCATGCTGCCAGATGTAGCTAGTGGGATTCAGTCCATTTCAATAGATTATGTCACTTTGGAAATTAAATCATTCCATGGCAGCAGGATGGTGAAAGTGAATGAAATCATACCGTGATTAATATGCTTTTTCACTGTTGTGTGAGAGACAGAGGCAGTACCTCTCAACTGGCAAATGAGTGGATACTGCTCAATTTCAAAAGGGAGGTTTTTTTACACATTAATGGAATAATAGAATAAAAATTTCCTCCAAAACTTCAGTGCCTGATTCAGGGGTAATAATGCAAATGTTATCCTGACCATAGCACAGTGGATCAACTTTTTATTTGTACAACGATTGGAGAGATCAAAGGAGCATGCTAATATGGTCTGTTGCCCTCAGGATATTGAAAAGGCAAACAAGTGCATATGCCCTGGAGCATCCAGTGTAAGATCCCAGGGCCATTGCTGTCCTGTATTTGTGAACTAACATTGTGCCTGCATTTCCAGCAGTATGTTGAATACATTTAAGGTCACCATACAACTCTATCAAAACAAGGACATTTGAAAAGCATGGCCTAGATGCAAGATCTTCTCTCAAAGTAAAACTGAATGCTGGGTGGTGCAAATAAGCGAAAGTACTAAATGAAAGCAAAAGAGCCACAGAAGGAACTACCAATGCAGCAAAGCTCAAATTAGACAACTCTGGTGGCAAAAATGCAGCACAAAGTAGCAACTTGAAGCCCCTCGCGGAAAAAAAATTTGTTCCATGAAATGTGATGACCATTTTTTTGCATTAGCACACTGTGAGATAAAGATCCACCTTCATGCAAGAAAGTGAAGTTGTTTATCCCCTCTATCAAGCAAAATGTGAACACATCTTTAGTAACATATTAGATGCAAACTACCAAACAAGTAAAATAATGTTTGCACGTGTGTGTGTGTGCGTGTGTGTGTGTGTGTGTGTGTGTGTGTGTGTGTGTGTGTGTGTGTGTGTGTGTGTGTGTGTGTGTGTGTGTGTGTGTGTGTGTGTGTGTGTGTGTCCTACAACACTATTAATAAAGCAAAACAGGCACCCATCAGATGCAAACCCTGCAAAGAAAGTGCAAGTCAAGATGGTCCTTTTGTAAAATAGTCCACATTACTTAGGATGAGCTAAATTGCATAGTTTAACAAGTGCATGTATGTGACCGACAGCTTTTGTGCTCCCTCCTCTGCTCATTCTCAATAGCCAAAAATATATATGCTTACATTAAAGGGACCAACACACTGAATTGTAGAATTATAGTACAGGACTTGGGGAACTGATAACTTGTGAAAAGATTACCTGAGGAGGTAAACATCATAAAGTTCTGAAAAAAAAGATGCAGTTGATATCTCAGCATGACTGATATGCCTTCAATAAAACTTTACAACTCCTGTTTCTATACACTGATTGCTTACCTTTATATCATCTGATATGATTACCGTCAGAGCAACTACTGTTTCAACTACTTCCTCTATTTACTGTTTTCCACTAGTGTATTACTTTGCAATGTTCTACACTGAATTTAAGCTGTCACATTCAAACTTAACAGTAATCTTGCCAGCTCTGTTTGAAAGCAGGATAAAGCTCTAACTATGACTCAAATGGTCTGAGTTTGTTTATCGCTGGGACACCATTTAGAACTGGTGAGAGGAGAACAGGAAATGGCAGAGCCTGCTCACTTATTCTCAGGGGTGGCACACTGTCTGCAGCACAACCACTGGTGCAAACTTGGGTCATTTGTAGAGGTCTGTAATGGGGACAGGAATTGATGGATCTCATCTGGCAGTATGGACAATAAATCACAGGCCTGTAATCCTCAGACACTGATAAACATGTGGAGAATGTAAGGCCATATACATATCTCAGTGCTGATACTTGTTGCATGCCATTTATTGTGATCTTTTCAATTGCATGGGCTCTACTTACTAAGGCATACACTGTTCTACATTCTAGTCAGTATATTAACTACCCTACCATCTTACTGCCCATGCCTAATCTTCTTAAGTCATTCACTAATGTACTAAATAGTCCCATCCCATCTGCTTAGTGAAGTCTATGTTGTGTGCACTGCCTCCCATTCTCATCGAATACCTTGGATACCCCATCATATGAAGTCTAATTATGCCACAATCACTGCCTTCGTCTCATCTAATATATTGGGTACTGCATCACAGAGTTCAAGATCTTTGATCTGCCATGATTTTCCTGTTTTAGATCCATGTTTCCATACATCCCCTACTCCTTTGCTTCCCTAGATATTCAAAAAATGCTTTGAGAGCAAACATTTTTACTATAAATGAGATCAGCATAGAAAGTTTATATCTCCCACCTGTGCTTGGTAAACACTGTGACACTGCCAGCCCAGCTCTCTGGAATTTTGTAAATAATTCTGTAATTTGTGAATATTGATATGATTCATACAGAACTGTATTTTATGTACTGAAGTAAGATGTAACCAAAGCATACCCTGCTGAGTCAGAACAGAAATGCATATAAACTATATACCTGTGCAAATGTATGTTTTAACAGTAGAAACTAGAACATAAAAGGGTTAACTTGCAACACTTAAGAATAGTTGAGGTTAAGTTACTTTATAGCTGGGCAATAGACAAAAGAAGTTATCTCTCAGTTTCAGTGCAACAGACAATGTCTAAAGCTAGAAGTTTTTTGTATTGTCTTGGAGAAAAGTAATTACTAGGTCTAAAATGTAAAGTGTTTTTTTGTTTTACGACATCCAAGATCTGAGCAAACATCTGAGAGATATGTATTTTTAATACAGAGATGTTAAATTGTGTTAGTTTCTGGTTTAGCTTGGGAACTAAAGTCAGGTGACAAAAAGTGATATCATCCAAGCTAACACAGCAGTAATGTTTGAAACTGATTTAAGAACTCTTTCAGAGAGAGACTGTGCATTTCGTCTTGGACCTAGAACATCCACTCATCCACTCATCATCACATCTCCACTTGCCTTGCTCTGTAAGTAAGTTCTTAGGGCATAGTAACTCTTTTAGATATAGATATTAATATAGTAAAGATTAGTTTAGATGATTTCTGTATTTATTTGATGCTGTCCTGCAATGTATTTTTAAAATATTTCCTGTGATTTTGAACTCTGAAATTACTGTGTTTGTGTACTGAGTATTGTCTTGTTCTTATACTATTTATTATTACATATATTTAAACCTATCTTTGTGGCTGATATTTGTGAGACATATTGAAGCTCTTAGAGTACTTGCATATGTATTTGGTGACACTATACAGGCCACTCCTTAACAGCCTTACTCTTGGTCAGACTGCCATTTGGATTAATAATAACATTACAAAGTAGGATTGGACACCCTTTGGCCTTAGAGTAGCTGATAAACAGTTGGTTGGTGGCAGCTGGAACTGCACAGGTATATAATTTATATCTCCCACCTGTGCATGGTAAACACTGTGACACTGCCAGCCCAGCTATCTGGAATTTTGTAAATAATTCTGTAATTTGTGAATATTGATATGATTCATACAGAACTGGGCAGAAGGGGGCTTAGCTAGTAAACTGTGCCAGACTTTCCCAGGTGTGTGTTTGTGTACAAATCAAATCTCAAAGTGTGTGTGTGTGTGTGTGTGTGTGTGTGTGTGTGTGTGTGTGTGTGTGTGTGTGTGTGTGTGTGTGTGTGTGTGTGTGTGTGTGTGTGTGTGTGTGTGTGTGCGTGTGTCAGCTGCTTGGGCAGGGACATGAAGCACTGGTTGGACAGAGAGAGTGCTGGAGGTCTTAGCTTGGCCACTTGGCTGAGATCTTAACCCTATAGCTATGCCAGTGGGGAGTCTTATTGGGGATCTGGAGAAAGAGGGAGAAACCAGACCCAGACTGACTGTGATCTCTGTGTGCTCTTAAGGGAAATTGCACTTTACTGTGTGTGTGTGTGTACTTGTCATCCTCCCAGTGTGTATATCCTGTAACTGTTGTCAATGGTGAGGATTGAGGCTCCTTGATTACTGGGGCAGTGCAGGGGTGTCACAAACACATCTGCATTCTTATAGTGCAGTATATGTATTCCTAACTTTCTTACATTTTGGCAATGTTTTACATTGTTCTATGACTGATCAGTAGAGCATACCAGTTATCAGATGTTAACTATAAAATAGGCATCAGTAGAGGATTAGTATACAGTGAACATATTAGTAATGAGATCTGTTTTCCAAGATTTTAATGGAAAATAATATTATGTTACACTGCATTCCATAGTCGGATTTTTGGAGCCATGAAATTGGAGAGGGCTATATATTGACAGGCACTTGGTGGAAAATAAAATCTTTGCTGTACCTCTATTTGTTATTCTTCGTTTTCCTTATTTATCTCTGAAAGGTTTCATCTTCCATCCTGAATGATATTAGTATCATTTTATCCATTTCCAGAATTGCTTTTCGGACTAGCTTTCTTCATCTTTCTGTATTAACTAGCATTCCTCATTCTTACTCATCTTATTTTCCGTCTTTCTTCTATGCTGCATTTTATTTCAACATAATATGATTTCACTACTGTTCTATATGGGAATACCCTGTCTTGTTGTGTGTCAAGACCCCAACACTACATCTGACATTAGCTACATTTATTTAGAAGCAACTAAATTGCCTCAGAGGTTAAAGGGACAATCAAGCCTGATGCTTATCTTAAACAATACTCGTCTCCTTTAAATGTGTTTCTAAAGAGAGGCAAGTCCCTCTGCACCATGCAAACATATATACAAACTCAGACATTGCCATACCTTGAAGAAAAGGAAATATTTAGAGACATGGACATCTGGAATTTAATATATTTAAATCCAGTTTTTCAGCCATTCACACTCTATTTCAGGACTTGCTGAAGTGGGTCCGGACATTTCAAATGTTTGCCAGGTTATGCATAAATGTCAGGTCTCAGGCTCTGGGGCTGCATAAAGCAGGTAGTTAACATTCATTTGTTCCAAGCTAATACTATTCCTTACTTCAAAAAGACAAGGAGAGTAAGGCTTGTAATAAATTTCTTACTCTGGAAAAGATTTTGCTTTAGACTCAATTTCCTTATACAGATAAAGCTTCAAGCAACTTTGAATACTAAATGTTCAGGTAATCCACAAGTGGTATAACAGGTCCCACTGTTTGTTATACTTGTCCTCTCTACAGAGTAAGTGGTTCAGTGCATGCTTGTATCTAGGATTACTTACAGCAATAAGGAGGAAGAGAGCTAGTCTCTTCAGTCACTACAATTCTACTGGATGGGGTAACATGCAGGTTATTCCAAACCAGCAAGCTCTCAGTCAAGGCCAGTAACCAAAAACATCATCCCAAGAATGGGAAATGGAAATTTGGCAAACAGTAATCATTTATGCAAATTAGCAGTCTGGAAAGAGAATGGGGAGGAGGGGCTCAGTATTGTCCAGTCCTTTTTACTCCTGTGTCACACCCAGTGTTAAATGAGGTGACCAGGTATTGGAGTGACACTGAAAAGATCACCAGACGTCTTCTTGTGAACTCGACAATTAATTACAAATAAGAAAATCATTAATTTTACTGCAGCCTCCTTACTTCAGACAGTTAGAAAGTAATTGCACCATCAACAATGTGCGAGAAGTATGTTCATCATGATTAAAGTGAAAATTTAAACTGAAATAAGCATTCGCTTGCTATTAAGAAATCCAGAGTAAACCAGAGGAGTGCTAACAATGACAACTACTTCAGCCGCTAGATAGAAGCACACTCCAGCTCTCAGATGCCAGTTTAGGCATTAGGCAATAGAAAAAAGAGGTTTCATACATCAGACTATGGAGAGACAAACAGGCCTCATATCTGAGCTGGCAAATAGACTAAAAGTGTAAACAGATCATCCATATAGATAACTGCAAAAAAAATAAACACAATAACCAGCCCCTTGTGGAATCGGTTTCCATGAGGGTCTGGTTATTGTGTTTCTTTAGTTTTTTGGCAGCTCCCATTACATGTTATGTTTAAAAAAAATAAAGCTACATTTGCAGAATGCAATCAGAAGAGCAAAAATAAACAAACTGGAAGTAAAACAGCAAATTATGCATTCAGAGTCTACACGGAAGAGTGATAGAACCCAGAAAAAAATACAAAATACAAGGTAGAAGTTGTTGTCTGATTGAAGACTGCTGGAACAGGGTTTAGTTTTGAGCTTTTTACTGGTTAATTGGGAAATTTATTTAAATCAGTTTGCTCATTTTCTATTGTTGTATATAAAAAAAATTGCATTTTACTCATCTGCTTTTACTGTATTTGTGTTTCTTCCTACTTTACTTTGCTTTTGCTGCCTGTTCTTAAATGTACTTAATTGCATTTATTCTGCTGCATTTATTACTGCTCGTTAGTAGCCGATTAAATTGTAACTGTTATTCTAAGCCTTTGGTTTACACACTTGGGCTTCAGACCAGTTGTTTTACATTAAGAAGGTTTGTGGTCTGCACTGTTGTGGCAGGACAGGTAGCTTACATCCTTCTAAGTTGGGAGCTGCTGATTCAAGGCTTAGTGTCTGTTATTCTAAAGTGTATTAGTTCTGGTTTAAGCACTTGGGCTTTGGGCCAGTTATTTTACATTAAGAAAGTGTGGTCTGCACTCTTGTGGGAGGAGAGGGTAGATTCTGCCCTTCTGTGCTGGGAGTTTCTGTTTAAAGGCTTATTGTGCCTCCTTATATGAACTGTTTCTTTCTGAAATTGGTACACCTTGTTTGCTGGAGCATAGACTAGATTCAGGCCTGCTGAATCTAGCTTTGTTTGTATAACTTGAGCAGTAATCCAGGCCATCATTTTTTGGAGAAGGTTCCCCCTGCACCCTAGTGGCATGAGTTTGCAGTTACAACTTGTCTGATCGAAGACTGCTGGGACGGGGCTCAGTTTTAGCTATTATTGGTTAATTGGTTAATTTGTTTAAATCAGTTTGCTCATTTGCTACTGTTATATTAAAAAAATGTATATGTATATATATATATATATATATATATATATATATATATATATATATATAAATATATATATACACACACACACACACACACTTTATGCATCGCCGCTTAGTTAGGGTTAAACTATTCCCGCCACCATAAAGTCTGCTCTTCAAACTTTCCCTTAGAACTAGTCAAATTTTAGTTTTAGCACTCAAACCTGTTTCTTTGAGCTCAGCACTTGTTCAGAACTCATTGTAAGCACTAAATAAGCTACTAATTACTACAGCACTCAACTTTCCTCACATATCTAGAGGAAAACAGTTTTTAGTACTTAATAAATAGCACCTATCCAGGCATATCTAAGGGTCAGCTCCCGGTGTTTTCTCCTGTCTACCTGATGAATCTGGACAGCTTGGGGCAGTGCAGTAATTGCCACATGTACACAGACAACCCTCTCCTCCTACCACCCAACACAACAACCTGTGAGAGATGCACTTACATAGCCAAACTGGAAGCAAAGCTCTCTTCACCAAAGACTGGACTAGACAGTCAAGAGGAGAAGGTAAACACTTGCACCACACAACACTCATCACATAGTCCCTCAAAACCTACACCACCAAAACACACACATAGAAACACAAAACACACAGCTTCATTTGCGGAGGCTCTCAATAAAATCCTGACCAAGCAACAGAGCCCTCCAAAGCAGAAACGCAAGCAACCTCCACCCCCCAACACAACCCAAATGACACACAGCCCACAAACTCAATATGCCACTCAACCACAGCCCATAAGGCATAACAACATACCCAATACTCTAGTCATAGGTGACTCCATAGTCAGGTACACTGATGTTCCACTCACCAGGCTAAACAAGGAGAAAGTTACTGTCAGCTGCCTGTCAGGTGCCAGGATCCACCACATAATGCACACACTCAGGTCACTCCACAACAAGTACAAATATGACTATCATTGTCCATGTTGGTGTGAATGACCTGAGACGTATCTCCCCTGGACTACATGAAAAGAAACATGGAGGAGCTCTCCAATATTGTAGCCCAGGCAGGTATGACCCTAGCCTTGAGTAGCATCCTGTGATCACCCAACATGATACCACAGTACAAGGACAAAATGATTGACTTCAACAATTGGCTAAGCTTCTGGTGTCATTCTAAGGGGATCCAGTATCTGTCTGCCTTGGGATGACATTATCGACAGGCCACGATGCTTTGTCAGAGATGGCCTGCACCTGTTGCCCTTGGGATTCCGGATACTGGCTAAAGATCTTGCCAGCCCTATAGTGCCTTTTTTAGGCAAGGTTCAAATGACAAATTCACCACCATAACAGGTGCAAGCAAGCAAAATCTGAGGGTATTGGTACTCAATACTAGAAGTCTAAACCTCAAAATGCACTCACTCGAGGCACTTCTTAAAATGGAGAACATTGACATCTGTGCAGTGTCAGAGACCTGGTTCAAAGCTCCAGAGAGCACCCCTGCATTACCAGGCTATAATTCATACCACACATTTTGGCCATCTAACCTGGACTGAAACACTAAAGGTGAAAGTGTGTCCCTATTCATTAAGGATATCCACATCTCCAGGCTAGTTGCTCAGCATAATGCATCCGAGATTATCCAAGTGCAACTAACTCTGAGCAAGACCGCAATCCAAATTGTAACTTGCCACAGATCCCCCACCATGCTCCAGGATTCCCACTCCTCATTCTTGATGCAGTGGAAAATATTAGGGTACAACCCAGCACCCTAATAATGGGCAATTTCAACTACCCCACCATTAACTGGGAAAACTACTCATGTTCCCAATCTTTTGCTCAACGTTTTCTGTAATTCATAAATTCCAATGCCTTGGATCAACTTATCCACACCCCCACCAGGGGCAGCAATATCCTAGACCTGATCATTACCAACATGGATGACCGGTGTTCCACACCAAAGGTCAATTCCTCATTGGTCAGATCTGACCACAAGCTAATCACCCTAGACATCCACATCCCACCCCCACACCCCACTAGGGAAACTACTGTAAAAAATTTCTCCAAAGTCAACTTCACGCTTCTTAAGACAGAAGTGGCAAACTTTGCAACACCCATGCAGACAGACAATAGAGGTACGACTGGTGAATCCTGCACAAATTCACATTATAAGTACTTACATGAGTGCATGGATCATGCTATCCCTAACAGAACCAAGATGCTATTCTCCAAAAAAATGAAGCCGATTTCGTGGTCCCCTGCCATAAACAAACTCTACAACAGAAGAAAGAAACTGTTGCAAAAAAGAGTAAAATCCCATGATTGGAGGAACTCCTTGGTCAGCCTCAGTAAGAAGCTCAGATCCTTCATAAAATCCTCCAAAGCTAGTTACAAAAACAAAATCGCCACTGATTCTAAAGACAACCACAAAGCATTCTATAGCTATGTCAAGAATCTAAATGGGAACACTCAGATCTGCTCTGAGTTACAGCACAATGGCATTAAATATACAGAACCAACTGATATTGCCAACATCATGGGAGATAGGTTCAGTGCTATCTTTACCCCCCTCTCACACCCATCTCTATACCAGAAGAATGCAAAGTTCCTGTAATCATGGCTGCACAGGTAAAAACCACACTCTCCAAAGCCAAGAACACAGCATCCATGGGACCTGACAACATCCCAGGCTGCATTCTACACGAACTACAGAATGAACTGGCACCCCACCTTAGTACCATGTTCAATCATAGCCTCACCTCAGGCTTTGTGCCCACTGAATGGCACACAGTGATGATTATCCCACTCCACAAAGGGGGAGCCACCATGGACCCCGGAAACAACTGCCCCATTAGTCTGACGAGCCTGGTCTGCAAGGCCATGGAACGTATTATCATTGAACTTATAAACAAAGATATTGGTAATCTCCAAACTCTGGACCCTACCCAGTTCGGGTTTGTAAAAGGCAGATCAGTTTTTCCTAAACCTGATAGACTTCTTTGAAGCAGTCACCAAAGCTGTAGACGAGGGTAAGGTGGTTCACACAGCCTATCTAGATCTCACCAAGGCTTTCAACACCATCCCCCACTCTGGAATTATAGATAAACCCACTAAACTAGGTATAAATCTCTATGTCACAAGATGGGTTGCCAACTGGCTCACTGACAGAACCCACACTGTGAAAGTAACAGACTCCAAATCCAACTTCAGACCAGTGACAAGTGGAGTACCACAGGGTTCAGTCCTGGGTCCTCCCCTGTTTGGTAACTACTTCTCTGAAATACAGGCTAACACAGAAGGTTTTTGGCTAACAAAGTTTGCAGATGACTGCAAATTAGGAGCCATAATCGAAACTTCTAATGATGTGGACATCCTTCAAAAAGGCCTCACTGAGACAGATGCCTGGTGTCAAAGCCATGGCCTCAAGCTCAATGCCAAAAAGTGCATGGTCATCCCCTTTGGTAAAAACTATGTACCCATGAACTACCACATAGGCGGTAGTCTACTTAACACCAAAAGTGTGATAAGAGACCTTGGGACACAGGTGGATAGTAGTCTCTCCTTTGATAATCACATCACCACAGTAGTCAGGAAATCCTTCTACATGGTACACCTCATCACAAAAGGTTTCTCATCCAGGAAAAAAAAGGTCATTGTTCCCCTCTACTCATCACTCATTAGACCCATTATAGAGTACAATGCCCCTTTTGGTATATACCTCAGAAGACATCTACAACAACTGGAAAGGCCACAGAATAACCTCACAAAGATGATTACTGGCCTCAAACAGATGCCCTATGCAGACCGTCTCAAAAAACTCCAGCTTTACTCCGTCACATATCACCTACTCAGAGGCGATCTTCAGCTAACATAAAAAGCTATGTCAAACCCAGAGCTGTTGGACAAGCTCCGCTTAAAGAAATCCCAATCCTTCCAAGCTACACACTCTAGGGACCTAAACCTGATGACCACAATAAACAGAACATGCTGGATGGATAGATTCCTGTCCCAGAGACTCCCCATACTCTGGAACAAACTACCTATCTATATCAAACAAAGCTCCTCATTAGCACTCTTCAAGAAAAATCTTGATAATTGGATGGGAAATAGGAAATTCACCCTGGGGATCACTTCTGTGGCTCTGCTCGACAGTGGCACAGGAAAATAATTTTCTTGGATGGCGAATGCCAGGGTACCTTTTTGGCTAGGCTTATATAGGCCCTAGGGGCAATAGCCTAGTACCTACCTATGAACCTATAAAGAGCATTCTGCCCAGGGGTTCCACCCAACAAAAATGAAACTGCAGAAATAATTTACAAAGAGAATGAAATACAAGGATTGCTTTCAAGTTTATACACAATAATATAAGAAGCCATAGCAGAGATGAGACCCTTATGCCACGTATCTCTTACTCCTACCCTATAGCTTTGACAGTGAAGCACAGGCTGAAAAGTATTTTTCCCCAACACCCTGCCAAGCATACATATACATGAACTACATGGTCACACGACACCGCAGAAGGGAAACATTACATAAAACAGTGCACTGTGGTTTTGTGCAACAATGCTCTTGCTCCAAAAAGAGAAAGTGAGCAAATTACTTCCAAGCTATCCCAGTTTTATTTTTTTTTTGGGGGGGGGTATGAAACAGCTAGAAATAAGATTGCAGACACAGCATGAAAAGCACAATGGTAGGTTCTTGAACAAGACTGATGTTCTTACGACAGACTGCTACAAAACTGAAAATATTTACTGCACGTGCTGTTTCATGTGTAAATAATCAGCCCGTTTCTGTCTAAAACAATCTGTCATCAGAATCAGCATGCAACACCGCAATAGCCACATTCTTTTAAAGTTACTCAGGACTTTTAATGAGCAGAGTTTCATGTCTAAATGACCAGTCTGTTAATATGTAAACTAAAATGAAATACATCACTGTTTAATAATAACATCTGTGTTATTTTTAAGATTGCTAAGAGTCTGTATTTCCTGAATAGTGATGTTATCACGTGATAACATCATAAGTAAATTTACATCTTTGTAACCAAATCATCAAATGCAGGCATAGCAGGATTAATGCAGAAAATATCTTTGTAACCAAATATTTCAACTTAAGAAGCTTTTAATTTTTTTTTCACTTGAAAGCAAGTTCATGGGTTTGTCTAGCAAATGAGAATCATAGACCTCTACATTCTTTAGAAGTTGTGGGGAGAATGATAAAAACTTTTCTAGCGTAAAGCATTTGTTTCTTAAACCATATTACCCTGTGCATCACCCAGTGAGATGGGAGATTCTGATTAACAAAAATAGTGCTAACTATTGCAGTACAGAAGAAAATATCAGATGTTTCAGAGAAGGCATGTCACAATACAGCAGAATGCTAATTATACATTTCAACATGGTATGCCAAGTTAATTTTTTTATTCTGAAAAAAGAATAAACAGATGTAGAACTAATGACAGTTGTATGTCAAAGTGCTATATAATAGAGCAAACTATCTGGCAGTTAGAGCAGAGGACTCCGGTTATGTGCTGTTAACCAGATGCTTCCTGTAGTTCATGGTTTAATTCCCTCAGCCTCCATTTGCCTACATTAAGAGTTTGAGAAAGTCACAGCCAGACAATGCTCCCAGGTCATCCCTGAAATAGAATGCTCATGTCGAGCGGGTTTACCGCATTAACAAAAAACTGCAATGGCCTTATTTGCAGTGGAGTATCTTCCAAGCACAAACTATGTTGGTTTGTATTGGACCCAACACTATAGACAGGCAGGGAACTTACTTAAATTCTGGTGCTTATATTTCTTAGCCTTTTACTGTCTGCACATATGCATGCATTTCTTACACCATATATAAATGCCATGCTAAACCAGAACATTATTAATATCAGTCACATAACTGGGCACTGGAGGAAGCTGATGCACAATAAGGTGAAGTCCCAAGATTGAAAAAACTCCCTTATCAGCCTCAACAAAAAGCTGACATCCCTCATCAAATCATCTAAAGCTAGCTATGAAAACAGAATTGCAGCAGATAGTAAAGACAGCCACAAGGCCTTCTATAGTTATGTAAAGAATCTCCACGGCAATACCCAGATTTCCCCTGAGTTACTGCACAATGGTACCTCCTATATTGAGCCAACAGATATTGCCAATATCCTGGCCGACAGATTCAGTACCAACTTTACCCCTCTCACCCCCCCCCCAAAGGACCAATCAGAATACCAGTAGATTGCCAGGCATCCAGTATTACTGATGTACAGGTTAAAACAGCACTGTCCAAGGCCAAGAATATAGCTTCTATGCACCCTGACAATATCCCTGGCTGTGTTCTACATGAACTAAAGAGTGAACTGGCACCTCACCTGTGTGCCTTGTTCAATCACTCACCTCAGGCTTTGTCCCTACTAAATGGCACACTGCCACAGTCATCTCTCTCCACAATGGAGGACAGGACTACAGACCCTAGGAACTATCGCCCCATTAGCCTGACAAGTATGATATGCAAAGCTATGGAACACATCATCATGGACCTAATAAACAAGGATATAGGTAATCTCCAAACTCTAGATCCCACACAGTTTGGTTTTGTGAAGGGTAGATCATGCCTGCTCAAGTTGGTCAACTTCTTTGAGTCAGTCACCAGAGCTGTGGATGAAGGCAAGGTGCTCCATACAGCCTACCTTGATCTGGCCAAGGCCTTTGATACCATTCCCCACTCAGGAATCATAGAAAAACTCACTAAGCTAGGCATCAACCCCTATATCACTAGGTGGGTTGCAAACTGGCTCACAGATAGAACCCACAGTGGGAAAGTAGCCGACTCCAAGTCAGACTGCCAACTAGTCACGAGTAGAGTCCCACAGGGTTCAGTCCTGGGTCCTCTCCTGTTTGGTATCTACTTCTCTGAAGTCCAGGCCAACACAATGGGACTCTGGCTGTCAAAGTTCACAGACACTTGCAAGTAGGGAGCTATTACTAACTCCCCAAATGATATTGACATCCTACAGAATGGCCTCACTGAGACCAACGACTGGTGTCAGAACCATGGCCTTAAGCTCAATGCCAAAAAATATGTTGTCATCCCCTTTGAGGAAAACCTGGTTCCCATGAATTACCACATTGATGGTAGTCCACTGAAAACAGAAGGTGTTATAAGATATCTGGGAACACAGGTTGACAGCAACCTCTCTTTTGATCATCACATTTGTCACTGTGGTCAGAAAGTCCTTCTATGTGGCACATCTCATTACTAAGGGTTTTTCATCCAGGAAGAAAGAGGTCATTGTCTCCTTCTATTCTTTCCTCATTAGACCAATCATCGAGTAGAGTGACCCATTTGGCATGTACCTCACCAGACACCTGCAACATCTGGAGAGGCCGCAAAAGTACCTCACATAGAGGATCCTATGCTTTAAACACTTGCCCTATATGGACAGACTCAAAAAACTCCAGCTATTCTCTGTTTCATATCACCTACTTAGAGGCGATCTCTGCTCGACTTACAAAGCCATGTCTGACCCAGCTCTGTTAGAAATGCTACATCTAAAGAAATACCAATCACTCCACACCACAAGCTCCAGAGACATCAACCTCATTACCACATTCAACAAAACATACTGGTGGAACAGGTTCATA
Organism: Protopterus annectens; assembly: GCF_019279795.1. Taxonomy (NCBI): domain Eukaryota; kingdom Metazoa; phylum Chordata; order Ceratodontiformes; family Protopteridae; genus Protopterus; species Protopterus annectens. The sequence continues at coordinate 1,026,533,368 of NC_056739.1, read as the reverse complement.
ACCAAGAGACTGCCCATGCTATGGAATAGACTTCCCATACATGTCAAGCAGAGCACCTCGCTGACCCTCTTCAAGAGAAATCTTGATGAGTGGATGGGAAAGAGAAAATTCACCCTGAGGATAACTCCAGTAGCTCTTCTAGACAGAGGCACTGGGAACTAAGGTTGAGTGGCACAATGCCAGACTAATCCTATGGCTAGGCTTGTAAAGGCCCCAGGGCCATTAGCCTAGTACACACCTATGAACCTATGTGAAATTTGCACAAAGTGAGATTACAGAAAAGGTGGGCACTCAGTCTTCTCAACCTGTGTGTGTGTGTGGGGGGGGGGGGGGTTAAACTGAGAATAAGGGAAACCGGATTGGCAAATGAGTCTTAAATGTGGTATGTAAGAATTTGCAGGTCCAACACACATGGAGGGGGATAGGAAAGGGGATACTGAAAAAGAAGAGAGCAAAATAATGCTAGACATGACCCCTCTTTTGTCCCTTAATTTAAATGGAACATCTTCAGCACCTCAACTGTTTTTCAATAAATCTCTCCTGTACTTTCAGTGTTTTTGTTTTTATTACTTTGAATTACAAAATAATTAACTTAGTGGCCACAACAGCATACAGGAAACATGCCCTTGTTATTGGCCTTCACCTCCACACACAAGAATAGGCTTCACATTGAACACCCCCTCTTTGCAGGGTCTTTGACCAAGCTCCTCAGACACCTTTCTCATTACTCAGCATTTCAGTGCCTTCCAGGGCTCATACCCACAGTATGTGCACACTACAAGATTCTCACATATGCAGACAAACATGTACACAGAGACAAATTTCCAGGGATGCTGGTGATATTATCCAGCAATGCAGATTTCTGCCCTCAGTTATGGTAGTGAACTTCCACCACCCCAGATTATCAGGCTGGGGGGAGTGTCCCAATTACTGTTCACTCTTGGTAGTAATACAAAGAAATGCAAGTGATCATTGTTAGCAAAGCACATTGGCTGAAGGAGATGGATTTCAGCTTGTTATCACCAGTTAGCCATAAATACCCCCATTTTCAATTAATAAGTAAAAGACACACACATGGGAATTCAAAAGAACCCCCGCTATTGACAGTGAGAACTGCGGCCAAAATGGGCACTTTACATAATGCAGGAAAATGCAATTCAGAGATATGCTAGCCACAATGAGAGAATACCTCATTATTTGGTAATCTGCATGTCTCTGAATCATCCTTAAATACCATGAGTGCAAATCGCCACCTTCATGCAGTAGTCAACACTAGATGCTCATACATTGCATTGGCACAGACACCCCACCCCAGACATCCACTCGCATACACATACTGACATATCTCTTGCTCATCCCTTAGTTGACAGAATGTCTAAAATGTCTCTTCTTATTTTTGTCCCTGCACTCACAAACCACGGACCCATATAGTCAGTTAATAATGCCTGACATTACAGTCTCACTCTCCGCATTGATTGTAAAGTGCATTGTGATGCTAGAGCTGTTGCTCTACTAACTTTTTTTTGTTTGATTTTAAAACAATAGCTAAACAAATCACTTATAAAACAAACAAATAACTATTTACATAACATAGGACTGAAAGTCCCCTTTTTTTACTTTTTTTTCCCCCAAACACTTGGATAATATTTTAGAAGTCTCCCTAATGTGTAATGCTGTTGTAGAGGCTAACATGATACTGTGTGTGATTACTGAGAATACATGATTTGAATCTTAAGTGCCTTTAGGACACAGCATAGAGTATCTCTGGTTTCTAGTGTTCTCCATCCCATGCCTTTCATGCTACAAAACTATTAAAGTTCCTTGAAGGCCCAATATAAAGAGTTGTTCCTGGTAGCTGCTAATTATATATACCAAGAGATTGCACTATAATGGGAAAAGGTATAGTTTCAGATTTCCACCATAGAGCAATCTCGCACCGACAAAGCCAGTACACTTCGATCAGCTGAGATATTTCTTCAGCTGTACAAGCTCTGTCAGCATTTGACCAGCTGATTGTCTGATAAAATGTGCTGGGTCCCATTTTCATATCACAGTCACAGTGTTTCATTGTCAGGATATTTTAAGTTGTGTTCAGGTAGTTGTGGTTTAACAGTGGTTAATGCTCCCATTTATATACTTGAGAGTGATTTATACATATACCTGTCACTACCACTAAGCTGTATAGTACTGGTTACTACTAAAGATAACCATGTACCACAATTTTTTTTCTAGTAGATACCTCTCCAAGAGAAAACACACTACAAGACTATACAGTGGATATGCAGCAATGTATGCTAAGCTGTCGACGGGGACATTTCTTATTCTGTTAAGGTTTAAACAATACATACATGCATGCAAAAGGGCGTGTACAGAGTAAGACAGAAGAGAGAAGGAAAGAAATGGAAGAAAGAAAATACATACTGAAAACAAGGTATTTGGCGCACAGAGTAATGCCACAGCTGAAGCAGTTTGTATACTAGGGTAGCCACGCAAAGGAAAGGACCTAAAGGGAGCAGAACACAGGGGCTGTGTTGACAAGAAATATTTATAAAATTTATAAAGCTTTTAAAACGTCAGAGAGAAAGAAAGTCAAATAGGATTTGTCCACATTAAATTGTCAGGAGGGGAAGTTATCAAGGTGCAAATTATGAGGGAAAAAAAAGACAGGGAAGGGAAATGGGTGGCACTGGCAGCTGAAAATTAGAAGAATTCAGGTCTGATTTCTAGTTCAGGAAGTGCTGGAGACATGCAACATAATGCCAGAGGCAGAGAACAATTTAATTAAGTGTTCAAAGATAGCTGGGCTGCATGAAAGAATGAATGGGAAATACAACTATTTAAGGCCCAGACTGAGTATACTATACATTTTTTTTCTGCCAGCATGTTTATATGTATGGTCATATACCACAATCATCCATTTAAATTTAGTTTTTTAAATGTATTCTTATAGTTACTGGATAAATAACAGTCAATTTCTGACCCTTTTCTGTCACAACCCAAACCATAGCAGCAAGGGGAAATGTATTACATAAATATATTAGAGCAAGCAATCATGCAACACATTTCTGAGAGGTGGGAGAAAACAGGACCATTTAGAGAAAATCCATACAGGCACAAAAAGAACATGCATCTTTGAAAAAAGCAATGACAGGAATTCTAACTGAATGCTGAATTTTAGAACGGTGAGGCATGATTCCATAAAAAAAAAAAATATTGCTATGCCTTAACGTAGATGCGTTACATTTATTTAGTAGCAAGGCATCATCCTGTCAACAATGCACTAGCCTTTATTACTTTTGAAGGTTCTAAATGCAAGTAGTGGCCCACTGCTTGTGTGCTCTGTGTAGTGCAAGGTTACTGTACTATCAATATGCTTGCAAAGTAGATTCATCATCTCTGCAGCAGTAGTTTAGTTACTGCATAGCAAAGATCCAACTATATGCATGTTGAATTAGCCTTTCTGCAGCTTTAGTACAAAACAAGGATGAAGACTACCACCAAATAAAGCAGCCTCTCTTAAAAATGCAGTAATGTAGCTTACCTTTCTTGTGCACTGACCACCTTAACAACAAATTATGCTATGAGACTACATCTTATCAACAAAAGACAGCAGCACATCTTGCATGACTCGCATGCAACAATTGATTAAGCTAAAGCTTTTTTAATTGCATCACATATACAAAATGTCAAAATCTTAAATAATTATACATTTGTACCAGGCCCTATGAAACCCACTAATTAAAACTTTATGAAGCTTAAAAAAATGAGTTAGATTTGCAGAGGGACAGTTATCTGTTTTTCAGGCTTGTTAAGCTAGAGGGATATACATATATTCAATGCTGGCATTAAAATTTAGGTGACCAAACCCCGGCATGGTCACATGATTACTATATAAAAATATCTGGTTATTACTGTTGCTGTTTGAGAGTAATCATCACCGAATAATCATTCCTATCCAAATATATCTGTGCGCATTTTAAAAATCACACTTTTAATGAGATTTTTCAGAGGCTGGAAGGCTTTTTTTACTATACATTACTATCGACACCAATTTCTAGATCTGCAGAACCTAATTAAGTAATCTAAAGTCACACCTCTAATTAGCTCTTGTGTGCTCTAGTGAACCGAGAGAACATTTAAAGACTGTGACAGACCTGAAAACTGTCAAGACACATGTTATAGAATTGATTTAACATCTGTCCACTATCGAAGACAAAAGAGAAAACATTATAGTATGCTTTTCTAGCAAGAGTGCATGCCACAGCTTTTCATAATTGCTTTCATATATACAGATTCACATAGCATAAAACAAAAGCACTGACTGTGACGGTTTACATGCTGAGCCAATCGAAGATACAGCCACAGTCCATACCGCATTGCACTGAATCAGACACACACACACTAACACCTTTTAACATTACCACGGAAGAGCAAAGAAGGCAGTAATGTTTAACGCCTCTGCAATAGCAGAGCACAGGGAGATATATGAAGGAAGTATAACTCCTTGTTCTGAAAACAGACAATTATTTATGCCAACACAGTCAGATGGCAGCAAACTTTTTAATGGCAAATTCTTAAAGAAAAGAAAAACGTGTATACGCATGTAAGACTGTGAGGTACCTGTATGTAAGACATCAAAACCTTTTTATAAAAAGCATACTTCTGTAGTCAGAAATCATCTCTAAAATATAACCAGCAACATACTACATAGAATCAGTGTTTATGTTTACCAGTTTCCGATATATTTAATCTCTTTTAAATACAATGTTATGAATCTGATAGTACTCCTTTTGATACAGTTTACAGTATTGCTAAATAAAGTCCTCATCCTTTTGTTTACTGTTTAAAGGGTTTATGAGAAATATGATAGTGACCTTTTATAGATCACCAGATTTTAATTGTTTACCCATAAACCATAAGTGATAACAGAGGAGGCTTTCCTATACTGTCAACCCAACTATCTCAGCTCATCACCAGTTAGTAGCAAACATCTCATCTCCATATCTGCTCCAATGTAGGTCTTTTCTCTGATGTTAATAACAGGAAATGGCTCTGTGCGTTTCATTGGTGATAATGAGATGTGAAGTCCCATTACAGCCTATATAAGACCATCAGACCATTTTTCAAATAACTACTGCTTTCAGTCTTTGACTTTCCAAGGCAACTTTTGGTCATGTGCTCCCCAGTCACTCTGAGACAAATTCAATAAGCATGGCATTCAGAATTTGCTCAAGTTGTTTTTGCCACCATAAATAGATGAGGAACCAGAGAAGTATATTGTTTGACTTGTCCTGGCAGGAAAACTGAAAATTATGTTAAGAAAGACACAGAGTATTGCATTGATCACTTGCACTGGAATTCAATACAGTAAGATAAGAATGCACATCAGAAAACTTTAAAGTCCAAGTAAGATCAAGATAAGATAGAGAAATTATGGGCTGCTCCCCAATATAATTTTTGCAGTATGATAAAGTACAGTGAGCTTGCAACATGACTACATGGCAGCAGATGCTAAAGAAGGGGAAGCAGAATTTGGGAATAAGGCACAGAGAAAAAACATTAAATTATTGGAGTACCTGAAAAAGTAGGGTGGGACTATTGCTCTTATGTGCAAGAGCAGTTGAATGGGTGATTTACTTTTTGAACATTTAAAGTTTGAGCAGGCCCATACACTTTTTACCTAGTACCACTGGAAACTATAAATGGCCACAGCATATTTTAATAAGATTTGATACTGTCACTGCTGTAAAAGCAAGGGAAATTATACAAAAGTGGATAAGGCAATGTTTTTTTCAGCAACCATTGCTCATATAAAAGGAAATGGGGAAAACTATTTCCAATTACTACGAGTGAATGCAAAGTGAGAAAGCTAAAATTTAGATTTTTATTACTTAACTGTGTTACAAGTTTTGTTTTTTTTCCCTAATAAGATTGAAGACTTTTAGAGGTTTATGAAAGCCATAACAATGATGTTACAGTACGAGTCAAATGATTGAGAGGATGTCAGTGGGCTAGAAAAAGCTACAGTGAAGACAAACTGAAAAAAAAATGAGAAGGTACAGACGACAACAATAAACCAGTTTAGAAGACATATTCTGTAAGTGGACTTGGAATCTTAAAACACATATGCTGCAAAAGGGTTTGCTATCACAATCTTGAAGCCCACAGCTTTGAAAAATCATAATACGAAGACAATAATATCAAAAGACCAAAATACTGACGTCAATAATATCAAACCACTGGGCCTGCCCCCTGCAGGACCCATGTTAGCACTCATTTCTGGGTTCAAACCCATGCAGGACCCATTTTAGCACTTTTTCCTGGGTTCACACTGGTAGAGAGGTCTTTAAAAGTCAGTTAACTGATTAGACACCAGGAAGTGATGGTCTTCTAAAAGAATTTTGATTATGTAGCCTTATAAATTGTTAAACTATAACTCTAAATTTCTTATAATTTTTCTCATGATGGATAGCTAGACTAATAACAAAAGCGATGGACAGGGATACTTTCAGCTTTCTTATTGGGATATATACATTTGACAATATTTTCTATACTGCAATGATGATGAGCAGAAGGCACAGAAATGGTTATAGTAAGTCCTGACTGAGTGCGACTGCACTACATGATACAACTTTTACTAAATGTTTCCACATGCTTTTTGTCCCATGCTTGATAATCAGGTCATACTCAGGGCTTTATTCTTGTGTCGACAGAGCAGGTTAGAAGTTGTTTTCATTAGAGTTTGTGCTAATGTTAAAGACTATTTATTCAGAACCAACATTTAAAATTAAAATTCATATGGGTATGTCAGCTAGCATAAAAATACATAAAGGAACCCGGCAAGGTTGTCCATTGTCATCAATATCCTTTACAATGTGCCTTTTGGGCATTATAACATTGGAAAATGCAGCAATCATGAGACAGTGATTTTTTTTTTGGCTTAATTTTTTTTAAGTAGACAAGATGTTACTTCTTGTATGAATTACTTTTTACCTATAGATGAATGTAGGTTGGAAGTGTTAGAGTGAGTAGGTTTATAACATTGGAGGGACAGGAAGATTAAAGTTATATTTTGGGAGAAACAAATAGAATGATTGGATGTTGGTGCAACAGAAATGTGGGCAACTGTTTTTTTTTTTTTTTGGAAATTTGCATATGAAATATTGATGGCTAACTTAGCATGTAGGTTTAGGGACTTTCTTTAAAAAGGGCTCCATGAATTGTGTCATTAGTATCATAGGCTACAGCAGCTTGAATAATATCATTTTAAGGAGCTAAGGGAACTTGATGTAAAATAAGTTGACAAGCTTAGGGAAGAGAGGACTTATGCTGGAGGCTGAGATCAGTATGATCATATTGGATACTTCTATACGGATAACATAATTTTAAAATATTTCCATAAAGTCCCTCCATAAATATCCTTCTGAATGTAGAGTCCTTTTGTTGGGAATGTATTAGGTACATGGAAACATATTTCCTAGTCCTCATGTTTAGCTTTTTTCAAAAATGAACCAGTAGACTTAATATCTACATTCCTACAAAGAGGTATAGAGAGTTGAAAATACAAGTGGTGCTAGTCACATGGGATAAAAATATCCAGTGGAATTACAAAGAAAATGTGCAGAGTATTTACTTATTGGCATTTACTCGGTAGGAAATTCCAGTTGAGCAGTGCCCTTTTCAGCAGACGGCCAGAGAGAAAAGCTCCGTAATACATGCATTGTTTCATCATGTACAATCAGTTTCATTCGTGAGCAGCATTAGCATTATTCAGACATTCTTGCTATCCATTACATCATTTCCAAACAATTTCTATTAAAATAACAGTTTTGTATACGATTTTTTAATAGAGGAAGGAATATGCTATTCAATATCATCAGTATTCACAGATTGTTAGGTTTACATAAAAATATTTTTTACTCTAAAGTCGGGTAAAATCTTGGACATAGGAAGATAAGACAGAGTAAGAGCAGCCCAAAGAAAGGAAGGATGGGAGGAGTGGTAGGCACAATGAGGAATACTTTATACTTATGGCATAAATTCATATAGCCATATTAGTACCAGTTTAACAAAGGGTGATACAGGTACTGATGCATTTATCTGTCAGATGTTTAATTTGTCATTTAAAATCTTTCAAGTTTGCAGGTTGTTCCTAAGTGGAGTGGGATGGTGTTTCAGCTATTAGCATTGCAGTGTGAATGCAGGGAGTATCCTGCATTGTTGTTAGGTTTAGTTATGGAGAGTAATGACTTGTCAGTGGAGTGCAGAGATCTCTTAGTAGTGTAAGGCAGAATGATGGAGTGAAGAGATTGGAATTTTTCAGGACTGTGCAGTAGTTTGAAGGTGGTAATTAAATATGAGTACAACAGAGAATTTAGTTTGAGTCTGTTTAGTTGTTTCAGAGGGAGACACTGATATGATCTATATTCTGGGCTGGTTGTGAATTTGCCTACTTTATTTCAGCATTGTTCTAGTCTGGCTGGTGGAAAAGAGTTGAGATTGCTTAGGAAAAGAGAGTCATATAATAGGGTAGGGAGAAAAAAAGAAGTGGCTAGGTTTTGTCTAGTAGAGTCAGTAAGGTACTATTTTAATATGTAGAATCAGCCTGGCTTTTTGTGTTTTTTAATGGCTTGCTGAAGGTAGAAATCAAATTTCAGGTGGTCATCCATAATTATATCTAGAAGGTTGTATTGGGAGAACAGTTCTACATTAGCCTTGTTGGATGACAGTATATTAAAGTTAATTTTTTTTTTGGATTCAGGAGGAATTGTGAGTTGAGTTGTAAAGCGAAGCTTTTATAGAGAAGGAGTTCTCAGTGAGTGCATGGGAAGTTGGGTAGTGGCCAAGAGGCACCCATTATAGTGGAGTCATCAACATATTGTACTATGATGGCCTCTCTGGCTGCTGTGTTTGGGTCTTTGATAAATAAGTTAAACAGTAGTGGTCCTAGCATGGGCCAACAGATATAGGAGGGAAAAAGGACAAATCATCTTGCCATTTCACTGCTTGGGACCTGTTAGTGAAGTAGCTAAGAAACCAGTTAAGTGAGGTGTGTGATAGCCCAGAGTTTAGTTAGGAGAACTTGATAACCGAACATGTCAAATGCCTTAGATATATCCAGAAATACAGCTGCAGTTATAAGACCTGAATTTCTTTTGTGACTTATATTTGTAAACTTTGGAAGGGCAGTGATTGGACTGTGATTGGATGTCAAACAATTCTGTACAGGAGAGAGGAGGTTATAAATATAAATACACACACACACACACACACACACACACACACACACACATTTTATATATATATATATATATATATATATAGGTTTACAATCAACTGGAAACTGCATCGGTCATCTGGCATGAGGTCGACGTACAGTTTCCAAGTCGACATAATGTCAAACCAAAAACGATTGACTACACTACAGCAAACGGTTAGTGTAGTTTGATAGTTTGGGTTCAGCATTGTGTAGGGAGGTTGGGGTTCTGTGAGGAACAGGGAATTAGCCAATTTTCTCACTGTAGTGTGATCTCAGGGTTGGTATATTTAATGTGCAGGGGGTGTGGGGGGTACAGGGGGGCATACCCCTGCAAAATAGTACAATTAACACCCCGGTGGCCATTGAGTGTAACAGTATATTAATGTGCATAGCATGTGTGACTGATGCCACCTCTTGCTATGTTGAACTCGTCGAACCAGGAAGTTCGGGTATGTCATTTCCAACATTCTACCTTTTAGACGTGTCGGAAAAAATAAGTTATGTCTTACCATAATGTTCCATCTGTGTTATTGCTCTTCATTCATTCATTACTGATGGGTTATTGGTTCCGTCCTCGGAACCAAGCTGGCCTTTTATCAAGCTCACGTCAGCCAAAAACTCTCAAGCCAAGATCCTACCCAGAATGCTCTGCTCCCTGTTACCACAGATCAAGTTTGCAAGTTGACAGACAAAAGTAGAGGCTACCTCTGGTCATAACAGACCTACAATAAAGGAGTATATGAGATCAACCAGGAACCTCCGGAGGGGGATGGAGGGTGGGGAGTAATGAATGAATGAAGATCAACAACACAGATGGAACATTATGGTAATACATAACTTCTTTATCTGATGTTGTTAATCTTCGTTCATTCCTTACTGATGGGACAGAGTCCCCAGCTACCTGTATCCCTGGGTGGCCCTCATGGAAGGACATTCCTGAGCACCATGGAGCCAAAAGAAGCTCTACCTCTGGAGGCCAAATCCAATTTGTAATGAAGGATAAAAGTATGAGGTTTGCCCAAGTCGCACCTGAGCAAATATCATTGAGGGAAGCCCTAACATGGAAAGCTGCTGATGTTGTCATAGACCTTGTAGAATGTGCTTTCACTCTGTGAGGGAAGGTGACATTGTTCTTCTTGTAGATAAAAGTAATGCAATTTGTCAACCATGACGCCAATGTAACTTTTGAGACAGGATGACCTAGTCTTGGTCCAGAAAAGGACAGAAATAGTTGATCTGATTTATGGTTAGAGTTTGTTCTGTCCATCCATAGAATCGTATTTGCCTGTGAACATACAGGGAGTGGAGGCAATACTCTCCTTTGTTAGAATGATTAGGAAAAAATACTGGAAGGTCAATAGACTGGTTGATAGACTGCTCTGACACCACTTTCAGTAAAAAGGAAGAATTAGTTCTCAGTGATACTCTATCCTTATGGAAGATAAGGTAGGGACATCTGATGCATAAGGCTTGAAGTTCTGACAAAAGTCTGGCCGATGTGATTGCAACCAGAAAAAGTTTCCCAAGAGAGGTACTTTAAATCACATGAAGATGGAGGGTCAAAGGAGGGAGATGTTAGGGCTTGTAGGACCAAGGCCAAATCCCAAAGTTGTACTGGTTCTCTAAAAGGAGGTTTTAGGTGAAGAACCCCCTTCAAGAAAGTTTTACAGAGTCTATGTGACATGAGTGAAGAATCCTGAAAACCAATGTGGAAATTTGAAATGGCAACTAAATGAACACGAATAGTAGAGGCAGACACCCCAGAGTGGAAAAGATGTGATAAGTAATCCAGTACCACTGAAACTGTGGCTGACAAGGGGTCTAATTGTTTATTCACTGCCCATAAAGAAAACCTTTTCCATTTACTGAGATAGATTAGTCTGGTGGACGATTTATGAAATGCAATAAGAATATTGCTCACCAGGGATGAGAGGTTATCTTGCCTGGCAATCACTGGAAGTGGAGAAACCAAGCTGTCAGCTTCAGGGCTGTTGGAGTGGGGTGAGTTAGATCCTGTGGATAGAAAATCAATGTTGGGGATGGATTGAGGATCCATGGTCAATTTAGCAGGTGAGGCCAGAGGAAGGGGAACCAGACTTGTCGAGGCCAATATGGAGCAATGAGGATCACTTTGCTTTTTAACTGCCGTGTTTTCTTCAGAAATTGGGAGGGGAGGAGAGGAGGATAAGCATAAAGTAGACCCGAGGGCCAAGCATGGACTAGAGCATCTCTCAGTGACTGTCCCAGAGGGGGGATCAGGGCAAAATAGTTGCTGCACTTGTAGTTGGTTGGGGAGGTGAATAGGTTGCAGCAAGGGTGGCCCCAGCGGTTGAAAATTTTTGTCGCTATCACAGAGTTGAGGGACCACTCATGAGGTTGTAGAATGCACCTGCTCAACTTGTCTACTATCACGTTGGAGCTACCGGGAATGTGCATTGCAATTAGAAAGTGGTTGGAAGCTATCACCCATTGCCATATTCTCAAGGCCTCTCAGCATAACGGATAAGATCTGGTGCCCCCTTGCTTGTTGATGTACCAGACCACTGACATGTTGTCTGATTGAATTGCAATAGTCCCAGATGGAAGGATGGAATGGAATGCTTACAACACTAGTAGCACCGCTCTCAGTTCCAGGACATTGATATGCAAAAGGGCCTCTGTCTCCAATCAGGTACCTTGGACTGAGTGTCCCTGACATAGCCCCCCCCCACCCCATCAGGGAGGCATCCATGGTCACCGTCACTTTAGATTGATGGGGGCTGAAGGGGCAAGGCCATTGTTGGGAGTTCTGAGATGTCCACAACAGTAAATCTTGCTTGCATCTCTGAATTACACTTATCTGAAAAGACATAGGGTGTTCTAGAGAGTACCACTGAGTGAGGAGCAACCACTGGAGAAGTCTCACGTGGAATCTGGCCAGAGGAACAATGGTGATCAAGGCTGCCATTGACCCCAAGAGTTGGAGTATGGACTGAGTAGAAGATTTGTGGTGACAGCAGTGGCTCAACCTGTTGTCTTATTCTTTGAAGTCTGTGATCCAGAAGAGATGCTGTGCAATTCCTCATGTCCAACAGTACTCCGATGAATTCTAAAGATTGTGCTGGGGTTGTGTTGGACTTCTCCTAGTTTATAGTGATTCCCAGGCATTGTGCTGTGAGGAGAGTATAGTCTAGGGCTTCTTCCAGTAGGCACTTGGTGGGGGCAGTGAGGAGCCAGTCATCTAGATATGTAAATGCCTGGAATCCTTGAAGTTGCATGTTAGTGATGACCACTGCCATGCATTTGGTGAACAATCTGGGGGCTGTAGAGAGACCAAAGGGCAGTGCTTGAAATTTGTAGTGACTGGCTCCTATGCAGTAGCAGAGGTATCTTACCGAGCGCTTGTCCATTTTTATATGGTAATACTCATCTTGAAGCTCCACAGAGCACATCCAATCATCTTCTTCCAGAAGAGGAAGGCCAGACTGAACCGTGACCATCCGGAATTTCTCTGTTTTTACAAATTTGTTCAATATGCTGAGATCCAGTATTGTCTCCAGTCCCCTGTCTTTTCTGGCACCAAAAAGAACCTTGAGTAAAAAACTGATCCTATCTGGTCTGGGGAGACCTTTTGGATGACTCTTTTTTTGTAGCAGCTTTTGGATTTCATGTGCTGATGCTTCCTTTTGATTGGGTGGAACATTGGGTAAGTCTCTGGATGAGGCTGGACAGAGATGAAAGGGGATGTGATGGCCTCTGAATATTATCCATTGTACCCAAGAGTCAGTGGTTATGTTTCGCCAGGCAGTGTGGAACAAGGAAAAACAACTCCCGACCACTTCCAGATGTAAGCAGTCGGTCAAGCGCTTTTTCGGGGTTTTGGGGCCCTCCTCCCCATTGGTACACTTGCCCTTTGTTGTACTGTTCAGTGTCCCTAATAATTTTCTTACTCTTTTTGTCAAAAGCTTTTGTAGTTTTAGATTCAGCTAACTCAAATTGCTTAAAATAAAGTTTCTCCCAATTCTCATACATTAAGTCATTGAGGATAACTTCATTTATCTGTTCCACCTCATTAATTCTTTTACATAATTTTTCATCATTGAATTTAACCAACATCTTCATATACTGCACCCCAAAAGTATCAAATAATTTGTTAAATTCTGATTTTATTTCACTAGTTAACTCAATCCCTATAGGTTCTTTATAAAACCATAAACCAATGGGTGCTATGTTCATATTAATACAATATGATATGTAGGCATTGTCAAGCTTGATAGCATTTATAACACTCAATTTTTTTCCAAACAAAAATATCAAATCTTTCAATGTTGTTTTCAGCTTATTAGGTTTGAATTGTTCACTATTTTTAACATCACATACTTTATCAAAAACACAATGAGTATCAAAAAATTGTTTTAAAACAGTGTCCTTTTTCATTTCTTGTACATTCACATTCTTCTTTTGATGATTGTGAGTATTAGAAAAAACAGTACCTCTGTTACTAATTTCAGCGACATTAGTGTGAGCATATGTATGCATTTGTTGACTGTATTTTGGTCTAGTACCTGTTCTTCTAGCTTCCTCAGTTAGGTTGCTAAAAGAAAAATCAAATGTGAAATCCATAGCTACAAGCCTGCTACTGCTTGGTTCCACCTGAATAGGCATAGCAGACATGTCGATACCTTCCACAATATGTTCTTTCTCTAACTGTCCGTTAGGTATCTCCAGAGAAGAAGTAACCATAACCAGACTGTCCTTGGAAGATTATTTTCTATGTGTAAGTTCAAACACATCCATTTGTCCATTGCCTATGTTCTTAATAGTTTTACAGCTGCATTTGGAATTGTTGTGACCGGCTGCTCCATTAACCGTGTCATTATCAAACAAGTCTCCTTTAAATATCCCCATGTTGGTTAACAGGCTAAGGAGCTTACCAACTTCTCCCCTCAGTGTAGACACCTCCATGTACAATTCCTTTAATTCGTCTCTCTGCATGGGCGAGTCTGCTCCTGAATTGTCATGAGTGGAATCCATAACTCAACAACTGAATGAGGCATTCGGTTAACTCAAATGTGGAAACCCCAGCAATACGAAACGCCACTGAACTCGCTTATCCACTCACCACGGTCAGCCAAAAAAACCTTTGTAGAGGTAAAATAAACTTCTACACACAAGAATATAGTGTAAAAGCAGTTTTAATCCACAAAAACCTTAAGCGCTTTCACTCACTAAGCGTCAGCTTCCTCAGAATGTTCAAACAGCTGTTTCAAAAAAGTTTACATGTCCTTATTGGCGCCAAAAACAAACCTACTAAGTCAGCTCCTTAAAGCTGACACATCCTAATTGTATACATAACTCACAACTAATACAATAATGACTTATCTAAAAAATTAATTTCTATGGTAGAATTAAATTCATATGGTAAAAGATTCCTGGGAATTTTTAATGAATTACCCGGTAGACATTAAGAACAAGGACTTGTTGTTCACATCTATTGATGTGATTGACTTATTTTCATGTATACCTAGGAATGAAGGAATGGAGGCTTTTACCAACAGTATTAGAAAACACAGTTCTCTAGATTGGGATAGGATCTGTCTTATAATAGAACTTATGTCTATAGTACTAGACCATAATTATATTTATTACGAAGGGGAACTGTTTAGACAGACTAAAGGAGTTGCTATGGGGGCAGCGTGTGCCCCCATTTTTGCAAATCTTGTCATGCTGGATTGGGAAGAGGAGAAAGTATTCAAAAGTATATACTTCAACAACATATACTTCAACAACATAAAATATTATTCTCGGTTCCTAGATGACATTTACATTCTATGGGAAGGTGATCAGGATTCTTTCGACACCTTCATGGAATATGTAAATAGCAGTAGTGAATTTTTGAAATTCAAATCTGAAAGTAGTGTTATAGGGGTGGCATATTTAGACACGTACATTACCAATGATGGTACAGGCTTTAAGTCAGTGATTCACAGAAAGAGTACTTTTTCTAACTCATATGTTGAATACAATAGTAATCACCCTAGAAAATTAATGTATAACATTTACAAGGGGCAATTTATAAGAGCCATGAGAATTACATCAAATTATGGGGACATGATGGACGAAGTTAGATATATTTTTGAGTTATTTAGAGATAGGGGATATGATCCTCAAATGATGAGGGAAGTCGCAAAATATGTAATTAGTGAATGGGGGAAAAATATATCCCTTTATTAGGAGCTAAATACAATCAATCTCAAGGAAACAGTGATACGAGGAAGGAGGAAAGTAACAGTAAAGCATTTAATAGAGCTTGCATTTTAGAATATGGTCCATATAGTAATCAAATTAAGGAAATTCTTAGTAGAAATTGGCATGTATTATTGACAGATCAAGAAAAGTTGGAAATATTAGATCCCAAACCGACATTTGTATATAAAATGGGCAATAATTTGAAAACATTTTGGAAAGAGGTTTGGAAGTAAAAACAGAAGAGTGTTACACAAACATCGGAATGTGGTGCATGTCATCAGTGCTTCGCCATTTGTGAAGACAGAGGCGTAACACTGAATAATATTAATAAGATGAAAATACGTTACAGACAAGGCAATTGTAACACTAAATTTGTCATATACTTAGCCAAATGTATGGTATGTTCAGCATACTATATAGGGAAAACCGAGAAAAATTTTAGGAAAAGAATTTACTCTCATTTATATAGTATTAGAACTAAAGATCAAAATAATGCATTGTTCAAACACATAGATAGTCAAGGAGACAAACACTATTTTAAATTTGCCATTTTGGAGAATGTGGGAATTAACCCTAGGGGAGGTAGTATTAAAAACGTATTAGCATGTAAAGAGGTAAGGTGGCAGTTGCTGACTGATGCAGCGACACCACCAAGTTTAAATGAATACATTCCTGTAAAACCCTTATTAGAAATAGAGTTATGATAGTGTATATATTTATGTTTTTTATGAGAATGAATTATTTTAGCAATATTTAACATAGTTATTATACTGCATTGATAATGTTTTGTTTTACATAGAAATTATTTTTTTAGATAAGGCATTATTGTATTATTCGTGAGTTATGTATACAATTAGGACGTGTCAGCTTTAAGGAGCTGACTTAGTAGGTTTGTTTTTGGCACCAATAAGGACATTTAAACTTTTTTGAAACAGCTGTTAGAACATTCTGAGGAAGCTCACACTTAGCGAGTGTAAGCTCTTAACGTTTTTGTGGATTAAAACTGCTTTTACACTATATTCTTGTGTGTAGAAGTTTATTTTACCTCTACAAAGGTTTTTTGGCTGACAGTGGTGTGTGGATAAGCAAGTTCAGTGGTGTTTCGTATCGCTGGGGTTTGCACATATTTGTAAACTTTGGAAGGGTAGTGATTGGACTTTGACTGGATGTCAAGCAATCCTGTACAGTTGAGAGGAGGTTATAAATATAAATAAACACACACACACACACACACACACACACGCATTTATGTAGATATATATATATATATATATATATATATATATATAGGTTTACAATCAATTGGAAACTGCATCGGTAATCTGGCATGAGGTCGATGTGCAGTTTCCAAGTTGACATAATGTCAAACCAAAAACAATTGACTACACTACAGCGAACGGTTAGTGTAGTTTGATATTTTGGGTTCAGCATTGTGTAGGGAGGTTGGGGTTCTGTGAGGAACAGGGAATAAGCCAATTTTCTCACTGTACTGCGATCACAGAGTTGGTATATTTAATGTGCAGGGGGTGTGGGGGGTACAGGGGGGCATACCCCTGCAAAATAGTACAATTAACGTACCGGTGGCCATTGAGTGTAACAGTATATTAATGTGCAAAGCATGTGTGACTGATGCCACCTCCTGCTATGTTGAACTCATCGAACCAGGAAGTTTGGGTATGTCATTTCCAACATTCTACCTTTTAGACGTGTCGCAAAAAGAAGTTATCTCTTACCATAACGTTCCATCTGTGTTGTTGCTCTTCATTCATTCATTACTGATGGATTATCGAGTCCGTCCTCGGAACCAAGCCAGCCAATATCAAGCTTGCGTCAGCCAAAAACTCTCAAGCCAAGATCCTACCCAGAATGGTCTGCTCCCTGTTACCACAGATTAAGTTTGCAAGTTGATAGAAAAAAGTAGAGGCTACCTCTGGTCATAACAGACCTACAATAAAGGAGTATATCAGATCAACCAAGAACCTCCGAAGGGGGACGGAGGGTGGGGAGTAATGAATGAATGAAGATCAACAACACAGATGGAACATTATGGTAAGACATAACTTCTTTATTTGATGTTGTTAATCTTCATTCATTCCTTACTGATGGGACAGAGTCCTCGGCTACCTGCATCCCTGGGTGGCCCTCATAGAAGGACATTCCTAAGCACCATGGAGTCAAAAGAAGCTCTACCTCTGGAGGTCAAATCCAATTTGTAATGAAGAATAAAGGTATGAGGTTTGGCCCAAGTCGCAGCTGAGCAAATATCATTGAGGGAAAACTTAGCATGGAAAGCTGCTGAAGCTGCCATAGACCTTGTAGAATGTGCTTTGACTATGAGGCAAGGTGAGACTGTTTTTGTTGTAGATAAAGGTAATACAATTTCTCAAACATGAAGCCAATGTAACTTTTGATACAGGATGACCTAGTCTTGGTCCAGAAAAGGACAGAAATAGTTGATCTGATTTATGGCTAGATTTTGTTCTGTTCATCCATAGAATCGCATTTGCCTATGAACATCCAGGGAGTGGAGGCAATACTCTCCTTTGTTAGAATGATTAGGAAAAAATACTGGAAGGTCAATAGACTGGTTGACAGACTGCTCTGACACCACTTTAGTAAAAAGGAAGAATTAGTTCTCAGTGATACTCTATCCTTATGGAAGATAAGGTAGGGACGTCTGATGCATAAGGCTTGAAGGTCTGACAAACGTCTAGCCGATGTGATTGCAACCAGAAAAAGTTTTCTAAGAGAGGTACTTTAAATCACATGAAGACACAGGGTCAAAGGGGGGAGCTGTTAGGGCTTGTAGGACCAAGGCCAAATCCCAAAGTTGTACTGGTTCTCTAAAAGGAGGTTTTAGGTGAAGAACCCCCTTCAAGAAAGTTTTACAGAGTCTATGTGACATGAGTGAAGAATCCTGAAAACCAATGTGGAAATTTGAAATGGCAACTAAATGAACATGAATAGTAGAGGCAGACACCCCAGAGTGGAAAAGATGTGATAAGTAATCCAGTACCACTGAAACTGTGGCTGACAAGGGGTCTAATTGTTTATTCACTGCCCATAAAGAAAACCTTTTCCATTTACTGAGATAGATTAGTCTGGTGGACGATTTATGAGATGCGATAAGAATATTGCTCATCGGGGATGAGAGGTTATCTTGACTGACAATCATTGGAAGTGAAGAAACCAAGCTGTCAGCTTCAGGGTTGTTAGATTGGGGTGAGTTAGATCCTGTGGATGGAAAATCAATGTTGGGGATGGATTAAGGATCCATGGTCGATTTAGCAGGTGAGGCCAGAGGAAGGGGAACCAGACTTGTCGAGGCCAATATGGAGCAATGAGGATCACTTTGCTTTTCAACTGTCGTGCTTTCTTCAGAAATTGGGAGATGAGGAGGATAAGCATAAAGTAGACCCGAGGGCCAAGCAGAAGGGGAACCAGACTTGTCGAGGCCAATATGGAGCAATGAGGATCACTTTGCTTTTCAACTGTCGTGTTTTCTTCAGAAATTGGGAGATGCGGAGGATAAGCATAAAGTAGACCCGAGGGCCAAGCCAAGCATCTCTCGGTGACCATCCCCAAGGCGGGATCAGGGCAAAATAGTTGTTGCACTTGTAGCTGGTTGGGGAGGTGAACAGGTTGCAGCAAGGGTGGCCCCAGCGGTTGAAAATTTATGTCGCTATCACAGGATTGAGGGACCACTCATGTGGTTGTAGAATGCACCTGCTCAACCTGTCCACTATCACATTGGAGCTACTGGGAATGTGCATTGCAGTTAGAAAGTGGTTGGAAGCTATCACCCATTGCCATATTCTCAAGGCCTCTCGGCATAACGGATAAGATCTGGTGCCCCCTTGCTTCTTGATGTACCAGACCACTGACATGTTGTCTGATTGGATCGCAATAGTCCTGGATGGAAGGATGGAATGGAATGCTTACAACACTAGTAGCACTGCTCTCAGCTCCAGGACATTGATATGCAAAAGGGCTTCTGTCTCTGACCAGGTGCTTTGGACTGAGTGTCCCTGACACAGTCCCCCCCAACCCATCAGGGAGGCGTCTGTGGTCACAGTCACTTTTGGTTGATGGGGGCTGAAAGGGCAAGACCATTGTTGGGAGTTTTGAGATGTCCACAACAGCAAATCTTGCTTGCATCTCTGAGTTACACTTATATGAAAAGACATAGGGTGTTGTAGAGAGTACCACTGAGTGAGGAGCAACCACTGGAGAAGTCTCACGTGGAATCTGGCCAGAGGAACAATGGTGATCAAGGCTGCCATTGATCCCAAGAGTTGGAGTATGGACTGAGTGGAAGATTTGTGGTGACAGAGCAGTGGCTGAACCTGTTGTCTTATTCTTTGAAGTCTGTGATCCAAAAGAGATGCTGTGCAATTCCTCATGTCCAGCAGTACTCCGATGAATTCTAAAGACTGTGCTGGGGTTGTGTTGGACTTCTCCTAGTTTATAGTGATTCCCAGGCATTGTGCTGTGAGGGGGCATCTTCCAGTAGGCACTTGGTGGGGGCGGTGAGGAGCCAGTCATCTAGATATGGAAATGCCTGGAATCCTTGAAGTCGCAGATTAGTGATGACCACTGCCATGCATTTGGTGAACAATCTGGGGGCTGTAGAGAGACCAAAGGGCAGTGCTTGAAATTGGTAGTGACTGGCTCCTATGCAGATGCAGAGGTATCTTCTTGAGCGCTTGTCCATTTTTATATGGTAATACTCATCTTGAAGCACCACAGAGCACATCCAATCATCTTCTTCCAGAACAGGAAGGCCCGACTGAACCGTGACCATCCGGAATTTCTCTGTTTTTATAAATTTGTTCAGTATGCTGAGATCCAGTATTGGTCTCCAGTCTCCTGTCTTTTTTGGCACCAAAAAGAACCTTGAGTAAAAAACGGATCCTATCTGGTCTGGGGAGACCTTTTGGATGACTCTTTTTTGTAGCAGCTTTCGGATTTTATGTGCTGATGCTTCCCTTTGACTGGGTGGAACATTGGGTAAGTCTCTGGATGGGGTTGGACAGAGATGAAAAGGGATGCGATAGCCTCTGAATATTATCCACTGTACCCAAGAGTCAGTGGTTATGTTTCGCCAGGCAGTGGGGTACAACGAAAAACAACTCCCGACCACTTCCAGATGTAAGCAGTCGGTCAACGCTTCAGGAGCTCTGATAGGGTTGGCAAGAGAAAGAATCTCTGGAACCCCGGTTTAGTGGACCTCCTCTGCCCCAAAAGGGGCATCTTCCATTGAAATTTCCCCCTCTGCATCTAGGGGAGAACTCAGCACATGCATCACGGAAAGAGCCCTGTGATGTCCTGTGCCACATCTTCCCACTCCTTTGATTTCTAGAGTAGAATCGTTGAGGAGTGGAGTGTCTGTCACCAATGGCAGATAGGGTCTTGCTATCTTGTTTGCACCTTGCCAGTGTATCTTTAACTTTAGGGCCAAACAAAGAAGCGTCCTCGATGGGGACATTCATAAAGGAAGCCTTAAAGGAGTCCGCAAAGTCACAAGGGTGCATACAGGCATGTCATCTCGTGACTTTACCTGCGCCTGCCACTCTATCCGCTCCTTCCATTGCATGTGAAATAAGATGCATGGAAGAATTGGATATGGATTCTAGGGTCACTATCTGAGAAGCTACGTTGTCATGGACCTCATCAGAAACAGCTCCTGCCAAGGTTTCAGAAAGTTATTTGATAAGATCCCTCTGGAGCCTTGTACACTGTGCCATATAGTTCAAGGACCTTACGGTGAAGGTCAGTGAAGCAAACACACACTTCCAGAGTCTGTCTATCACCCGGGACTCCTTGTTGGGCAGATGGACAGTCTGGCTCTCTTCTGCCAAGTCTTTCTTGGTTGCAGCTGCCACCACCATAGCATCTACTGGAAGACCTTTTGACCAATGGGGATGCTCAGCTGGGGGAGATGAGATCTTGTCAGGCCTCCATGCTATAGTTTCCAGGGTGTCAGGAGCCTTCAATGTGCGCTGGACAATGAGCTGGATAAGCTCATCAGCTGGCGGAGTAACCCAGGAGGTAGGGGGCAGGGCATGAAAGGGCTTCATGAATACGGATTCCTCTGAGGATGGACTGGAGGACTACCAGTCACCCCTCTGTCTTAGGATCTCAAAGATATCCCTAAAGGACACCTCATCAGAGGGTGACCATGGGGACCCCTCCCCGTCATCAAAGTCCATATCTTCGGTCAAAGACTCCTCAGTGGAGTCCATGTGCTTCCTCTTGCACAAAATCTTGTGAGGTATTTCCTCAGAGGGGATTTCTGGGGAAGACTGCAAAGAGGGAGTCTCCTGAGGGGGAGAAACCTGAGGCCCTTGTGCTCTGTGTCTGGTGGTTGTGGCTTGTGACAGTTGCGGCATAGAGGGGGGAGAGGACTATGATATGGGTGGTTTGCCAATGGAGGCAAGCACCCACTCCATGGCCTGGAAGGCCAGACTGCCCAAAGATGGATGTGAGCCCAAAATTGAGCATGACAGCCTCTGAACTGGGGTCACACCCCACTCCGATGAGCCGAACCCCAGACCAGGAGTCTCAAGAGGGCTGTGGAGCAAGAGGGAGGGAGGATTCCTGGAGGGTGTCATAGAAAAAAGTCGGCATGAAACCAAGAATGCCCTCTCCCACAGCACAGCCACTAGCCTGAGAAGAGCCCGATGCCCAGTGCACTTAGGACCATAAGGACCACTCCAGCTCCAAAGTAAGGTCCACTATTAGGGTTGGAGGGAAGCTGCTGTCAGAGGATGGGGCTTCGATGCTTTCATGGAAGTCAAAGGAGGAGTGTATGTTGGAGTCTAAGGAGAAATACATCCACCTGAAAGAGGGAACGTAGCTTTAGGCAGTTGTGAGAGACCCCTGGCCATGAGCAACTGGTCAACAAGCCGCAGCACATCTTGTTCAGAGAGGCTCCTGGTCGACCTCATAGAGAAACCTGAAGGTTAATCTGGCCTTTCTAGAAAAGGGCTATATTGGCTATGAACAAATGGATCCAAAGAAGGAGAGTACTTGGTCCTTGCTAGTTCAAGTAGTGCAAAGACTGGAACCAAGGGTGTCTGCACCGAGGAGAATGGTGTTGAGGTAGTCTGTGCCAACGAAGGCAGCACCATAGAAGTCAAAGGTGTCTGCACCATAAAGGCAAGTGTCTGCACCGACGAGTACAGTGCCGTCGAGGAAGGTGTCTGCACTGGTAATAATGACGGTGCCGAAAAGGACTGCACTGAAGAGCATGTCAGTGCTGAAGATATCTGCACCATAGAGGACATTATTGTTGAACTCGGGGCTGAAGGAGATTGCACCAACGGTGCTGAAGGAGACTGTACCTACCGAGATGGTGCTAGTAAAGGCTGCAACAAAACTGTCAGAGCCATAAGTGTCTGCTCCGGGAACTCCAATGCCAGTGGAGATAAAGAGGACATAGCTGGAGCAAGAATCAACTGGGGTGATGCTGAGCCTGGAGCAAAAAGGGTCACAGGTGGCAGCGCCGAAATGGAAATTTTTACCTTCTTATGAGTCGACTCCCTGCGATCTCCAGAGGGAGATGAAGTAAGCAACCTCAATGAGGAAGAAGAAGAACGCCTCTTACGGGGTTTAGCAGGAGGGAGTTAGCCTTCCAACCCAGAGTTAGCCTTACAGAAAGGAGTTTTGAGGAAACCTTTCAGGATTAACTTGTTCTTTCTTTCATTGAGAGTCCCGGTCAGAAAATTTCTACAAATCCCACACAGGGGATTCACTGTAAGGTGGGAGACATTCAACCAATATACACATAAATCATGGCCATCAGAAAGCAGTAACTTATGGCTGCAATCCTTACACTGTTTGAAACCAACACTACTTTTCTTGTCCGACATAATGATGTGGAGAAGAACAACAGTACCAAACAGTTAAGAAGGCTACCCAGAAGGGTAAGAAGAGAGAAAGGAAGGATTACCAATGATGGTAATGAAGAATTACCTCAAAGGTAAGAAAAGGGTAATAAAGGGAAAGAAACTATAGGAAGAGAGTCTTAAAGATACGATAGGGTAGGAGTATAGTAATAGTAACCGACTGAAAACTTTTAAAGTACTAACAATATAGAAACATTCACTTAGCTGAGTGAGAGTGGCTTGACATGGCTGTACAGCAACGTGGCAAACGAGATCTGAGGTAACAAGGAGCAGAGCATTCTGGGTTGGATCTTGGCTTGAAAGTTTTTGGCTGATGCGAGCTTGATATAAGGCCGGCTTGGTTCAGAGGACGGAACTGATAACCCATCAGTGAGGAATGAATATATATAGATATATATAAGAAGAGAGGAAATACATCTTTCCAAGATTTTGGCTAAGGGTAAGAAATGGCTATTGGTTTATAGTCTGTGAGCTCAGTTGATGAGCCACTTTTATGGAGGGGTATTATATAAGATTTTTTCCAGGAGGGGGAGACATATTTTTTGGATAGCATGGGTTATTAGAACTGAGACAGGATATGCAAGGCTATCTGCAGTGAGTTTGAGGTATTCCGATGGAAATTGGTCAGACACATTGGTTGTTGCCTTAAGGGTGCTTTAATATGTGTTTTTTAATCGTAGATGTTGGCACTGAAGGAAGTATGAAGGCCTGTTGTGATTTCAGTGATTGGAGTGGAATGTCAGGATTTGTAGTAGTTTTATTTTGTAGGAGGGAGGTTACTGTATTTATCAATTGTGAGTTAAACTCTGAAACAATGCTTTGAGATTTACTGGCTGGGGATGGGCTGGGTTGGGTTGATTTTCCAGAACTGAGCAGTATATTTATTGATTCCCATTTTATTTTTGATTGATGGGGAATTTACAGTGTTGCTGTAATAACCTTTTTTATCCTGTGTTCTTTAGTAGATAAGAAAACAATCATTTAAAAATGTTATACAAAAATTAAAACTTTGACAAAGTAAGCCTGCAAAGGAAACTTCATGACAAAATTATGTATTGAAATGGATATATTAAAAACATAATAGGAAACATCTGGGGATACTAAGATTCAGAGGAAGAATGACCTTCACATTGATGGAAACTTTCAACAAATACTTGATTTTTTTAACTATTAATGCTATGTAACTAAATCCCTCTTGCAAAACAAATTGCAATAGATTTTTATGAAATAAAATAAAAAGGAAGGAATGTAAAGAATCGTGACTGAAAGGGACCAGCCAGAACACCACTGTTTATTGCTTAAATGCTATTTTATTATTTCAATATTTATTGTCATTTAGCTTTTAGGAGGTATGTAAGCACCAAAGAAAAAAGTGCAAACTGAAAATGTTAATATAGAAAACATTAATGGTATTTTCTTTTGGTTTTGATATATTTAAAAGTATTATTAAGATTTTTTTAGGCAGTGGCTTTCCTTATGGAAGGCCAGCAGGTGCAGTCTTGGAATCTCTCAAAACCTTTTCCAATGGAGTATGGATAATCAGATCTGTATATTCTGAGATTACAATTGTATTAGATTAGCCCCCCTTTCTCACTGTAAGATTATTCTTCACAAGAAGGGATGTAATTCACTTAAGAGATGTCATTATAGAATCTTATTTTTATGATATTTAGGACACTTCTCATTGTGAAAGGGTTTACAAAAAAATAATAAAAAGATCAAGACATCTCCTCAACATGGCAGTACCCATATTTTCAATCCATTTTGTAGTTTGCATTCTGTGCAAAAAGCCATTCTCAAGTTATTCTTTGTGTTCTTTATTTTGACTGTCTTTCTCTCTGTATCCATTTTACCTTTTATTTTGTTCATTTAACTTAGAAAACCAATTAGGCACAAACTCCTTTTCAGATTTATTAGCACCTGGTCATGTTTGTTATATCTATTGATCATATCTTAGAATATTAACTTGGCAGTCTAACACCTTTCCAAGCAACTTTTCAGCCTTTGTATCTCTGGTTTGTATGTGTTAAACCTCTAGTAACACCATATGACAGGTTTCTCTATCCAACAGGTCCCTGTGTCAACCATCAATGTGCTGGGTCTACAAGGGGGTAAATCTGCAAACTTACTGAAGTTTAATGAAATTTGTGCAAACACTTCCAAGCTAACTTTCTCAGCTTCCTGAATTTAATGGAACATTTTAGCAACTGGCAATGTTATCTACAGCTTTTAATATCCAGTTTGTTTGTTTTTTTTTCTTTTTCTTGACTCAAATTTGATTCATCTTCTCTAGGTTACCTTTCAAATCTCTCAGTTTTCAAAATGTTCTCCCTGTGAATTATTAACTACTGGCTGACCAGTCATGTCTTTATGAATAATGACATTATGGCAAAAGGTGACTTCCCAGAAAAATAATTCAGACCCAGAACCTGTGTGTACCAAACATTCCTTCAAATGTTGAACTCAGTGAACTATTTAAGCTAAACTTCTGGCAGTTTGATTCAAAATGCCTCACTCATCATCATGTCTTATTTACTCGTATTGGAATAGCCTAGTCTTTCTATCTTTCCATTGTCATAATGCCAATATGATTATAACCAAACGGAAAAACAGTTTGGTCCCTAATTTAACCTACTTCAACCTAATTCAACCCTACTCTATGCCTCACCCATATTCACAAATCTTCGACAATCAGACCTAAAGAAACTCAAAGCCTGCTACAATAAAATTGCATAATTTGCATCAGGGGACTCCCACCGCAGTCACCACTGTGTCTCCCTTAGAAACCTACACTGGCTTGAGCTCCCTCAACTCCTACACCTAACCCAACTTACCTTTGCTCATAAACTTGTAAACCACCCTCTTAAAATTTCCTCACTTCATACACTTCTGCAACCCTACCAATCTTCCAGACCCCTGCGCTCCTGCAACAAAAATCTACTCCAAGTCACCAAACTCAACAACTCTGCAGGGGAAGCGCTATTCTCCTACTCCATATCCAAAATTTGGAACTCACTTCCCTCTGCCATAACTACCCTCCCTTCCAGCAGTCTCTTCAAAAATGCTCTTAAAGCACACATAAAATCTCACTGGCTATGTCCTTGTTATTATATTTAGGACAGTTCTCATTGTGAAAGGGTTTACAAAAAAATAATAAAAAGATCAAGACATCTCCTCAATGTGGCAGTACCCATATTTTCAATCCATTTTTTTTGTAGTTTTCATTCTGCCATACCCCAACTAACTCCTCCCCCCCTTTCTCCTGCACCACTAATGAGCTGTCAGCTCTACTATTAGCTGTCAACAGGTTATCAGTATTTCATATCCTTTAACTAGCAGATGATTGCAGTACGGTGTTTACTCTTTTCTCTATGTGAGAAATTAATACTACTAGGCAAATGTCTTGCACCTTATATTGTTATTATACTCTGACATATGTCATTACCTGTCAGACTGTGTCTTTGCTATAAATATGCTGTTTTGTTTCCTCTGAAATGCTAGATTATACTCTTATATTGTGTGAAATTTTGCTTGTCTGAATGTATGGAGCCTTCCTTGTGATATTATACTCTGACATATAGGTCATTTCTCCTGTTGAACTGTGTCTTTACTATAATTATACTGTTTCTTTTTTCATCTGATATGCTAGATTGTACTCTTATATTATGTAAATCTCATATGTCTGAATAAATGGAGCATTTTTCCCCAGGCCTCCGCTGAAAATGGGCATATACCCAGTTGGACTTTCCCGGTCAACAAATGTAAAATAAAATAAATAAATTTCAAACCATTATAACTTAGTGATGGTTTCAAGGTCCCAGTGACTCATTTAAACATAATTGAACTCACCTGTTCTCCCAGAGTTTGATCAAATGGAGACGCTCAGACTATTTCTCATCTCCCACTAACCCAGATAGCTCTTTCTCTTTAGCTCCATTAGGTTTTACCTGTAATTACATCATTTTAATCTAATCTATGTTGTAATATAACTGTGTATTTTCCACTCCTAATTCATCTAGTTTTTTTCAAGAATACAGGTTTTTCACTGACCCATAAAAAAATCATATTTTAATTGACTTCAGAAAGTGAGTAGAGCATCAACTGAGAAAGACTGGCAATGAACAGCACTTGTATTCTCTGGTCTGATTCCAGTGGATCATTTTTGATTTCTTGAAGTCTGACTTCACCATCTTTATTAACTCCTCATCAGTCAAGGTCATTTGACTTTTTCAGAATATTAAATTTCAGAGTGTTTCAAAAGAACCCATACTATTTGTCTCAGCCTTTTCATTTGTATGTCATTTACTGTGACTGCACAGTTTTGCTTCTGTTAATTATAGCCTAAAAATGACTAGTCTTCTCAGCATTAAAATAAGGAATATACTCATATTGATTGGTTTCTATCAAATATAGCAATACATCATCAACAAATAAAGGACTTTTTTTATTTTACCTAGTGTCATGTACCCACTTATAACAGATTTCTATATCAACGAAACCAGTTACTCTAGATGTAGGACAAAAATTATGTCAGGAGACTCACCAGATGGGCCTTTCTTGATAATTTTAAGGGGAGTGATTACAGTGAGCATTTATCATATATATTGAAACAAAGTATATTGACATGAGAAGGTCTATAAATGCCTTTACAAATCCAAATGCCTTTAAAAATGCATTCAGCTTACACCATTCAGTCCTACTGCATGCCTTCTCTGCATCCAAGATTATTACCAGTTTCTCAGCATTCTACTGTGGTGCCTTCATCAGTAAATTTGACTTTAGTACAATATCACATTTCTAACCCCTACAAGCCCAAATTGATTGTTGCCAATTTGTCTGACATGTGTCTTGCTAAGCTCACTCAATGGAAATACCCAAATGTAAAAACATGATTATAAACTGTGCATCAGTCTACAGGAGGATGGTACCCATTGGGCCTTCACTCTCTGTTGGCAGAAACACTAGTACAACCCCTTCTGTGATCAAGGTACTGTACAATAAAAAAATTCATTAAATACTCATGATATAAAGAATCATCTTATCTTTATTTTCCCACAGTACTTCTATTGGTATTTGCCTTATTTGGAAGGTTTTGCCAGGTTTCAAAACTAAAACCATGCTGATGGACTTCAAAGGAAAGGTCTCTGACTGTATCAGTGTATGTTGAGTGTTAGCTAGACTACAACCACCGGAACTAAGCAAAGGGTACTATGTGCTCTTAATTTTATTTTGCTTTATCTAAATGCCAGTCCAACCTGTCTCCATATACTTGATAAATACAACACAGTCTATACCATTGTCCTTCTCTCGGTGCTCAGTCACATGCATAGTGTTTCTCTAAGCACTGTCCTTCTTGTCAATTTGCTTGTCTTCTGGCATTTCCATTTTCACCTCTGTATGTATGAATTGCCTCAATACCATATTCTCCTGCAAAGCCAAGATGTCATCTAAATTGGTATTTATGTATGTATGCATGCATGCCTGTCCATCACCCAAGGTAGAGTACTGTCCCACAAAGTATTTTTCAGCTTCAGACCAGTGAAATAAAATATAACATGAACAGACTTTAAGAAAACAACTAACACTTCAGTTTTCCACAGCTATATAACATTTCACAGAATGTTATATCAGAAATGATAGGTTTATAAGTACATTATGAAAATAAGATGTCTGTGACTTTCTAAGATGGCTGCACATTAGCAGCTTAACTTCAGTTCTCCTGGTGTGAAACAAGAAACAAAGACAAAGACCAATAACTCTGTCACTTTTAATAAATTCAGTTACTGGCTAGTAAGCACACAGCCTGGATGGCAGCAAAGAAGAAACTAAGAGCCTGAAAGAAAATCAACCAGTAAAGGTGAAGAGAAAACACGGATTGGGTAGAATCCTGCAACTGTTCAGCAAAAAGCAGTTCAAGCTCCAGCTTTTGTGTAAGACATGCCTTCCAGTAATCAAGAAGAAAAAATAAGTCAAATATGATCAGAGCTGATTAAAATAAATGAAACACTGAAGTATATCAGCTCAAATAAAAAGGACCTCAAAATGAAGAAAAGACAGGTTGAGTATGAGACTTCAAGAAGAGCCATTTCAAAAAATGGGAGAGTTAGAAAACAGAAGACGTATGTAAAATCTGAGATTTTATGCTTATCCAGGGAAACTAGAAGAAACATACTATATTAATTTTATAAAAGAACAAATAAGCAACTGGACTGGTATTCCACAACAGGAACTGTTAATTGAAAAGGCCCACTGTGTGTATGCTGTAAATCTGGCCATGAGAAAGCAACCAAGACCTGTATTAATAAAGATGATGCTGACAAAACTGTGGCAAAACAGCAAAGTATTAAAAGGTAGAAAAAGTAGAGTATTTGTGGAAATTGTACACCAGGTAGAAGAGAAACAAAATTACAGCAATTAGGAAATGTTGAGAGGCAGGTGTGAGATTCAAACTGCTGTATATTCAGAATATTTTTCTTTCTGGAGGATCAAAGTCATTTTTGATACAGAACAGGCTATGGAGTAATTACAAAAGTTATCCAACAAAAAGTGATCCATCAAAAAGTGTTCCAATTCCTCATGTTATTTAGAAATCACAATATCATCTTCTTTGGAGTATTTTAGCAATGGCTAGAAAAGTGGTCACTAAAAACTGGAAGAATTTACATCCTCCCTCAATTGTTGAATTTATAAATATTACAAAGACTGTTTGCTATAATGAATTACATGTTATTAAGATGAGAAGTAATCATAATAATTCCAAGTGAAATGGTTGAAAGTAGAAAGTTTACTGGAAAAATATTACTTGACTGTTGATTCTTTACATATGTTATTTTGATTGAATATGGACTACTGTAAATAGTTACTTTGTGTGCAATTTATATGTTATGTTTTGTTATTGTCATTTTTTTTTTAACTTAAAAGGGCTTTGCCCTTGTGACCAAACCATACCAACGATGGGTAAAACCCAGCATTACTCACATCCAGCCATGGGTTATTGTTATAGTAAACTTTTCTGTTGACTTATGTGAGGTACACACAAATTCTTTATGGAAGCAACCTGAGGGATCCACTTCTGCTTACAACTACCAGCATTATATGAAGAGTCCTAAGTCTCTAAATATGTTCTAAATGTGCTCTAATCTTGTGTTGCTTATGACTTATTACTTAACCACCGCTCATCTGATTGTCAGTTTAACAATTATTCCTTTAGCTCCCATGTACTGCAGCTCTTGAGCAATTCTACTTCCTGAATAGATCTTGATTTCTTCTCACAGCATGAATAACCAATATTGTATCAGAGAAAATCTTAATACTTTACTGGTAGGCAGTGCAGACTAGTAAATAAATCAGAAATGTTCTGTAAGCTACCATCAGTATCTTGAGTTGCATAATCTGTAGAAGAACCCCCAATGAAGTACTCATATTATTCCTGTTACTATATTTGCTAGCTGTATCAGCACCCTTAAATTATTTGTTAACTACATTGTTGGAAATGCATGCATGCTGACATTGCCTTTAGCAATGCTAAGCTCTTTGTGGCTGCATAACTCTTTGCGGCTGTCTGTTTTATCTATCTTTCTGACTTTCACAAATGTCTACACTGCCACAGGGTATCTCATAAATGTGCAAGCTCCATTTACATCTATTTTGCATATTTTGAATTCTAGCCTCTGTAGCACCATCAAATATACATCTCAGATAACTATCTTTATTCATGCTGCTGTCTTCATTTGTCTATGAAAATCAATCTGCATTTACACAGTATGAACCCTTTAGCTATCTATGCATAACTACCATTATGACCTAGTACATTTAGTTGCTTTCAAAAATTTTGAAGGACACTAACTGGATCATCAACTTGTTCATTACACACTTGCCCTTACAATCAGGCAAATCTGACTCAATACTCAGAATTTATCAGAAAATGCGTAAAGCCTTCTGCATTGCATGAAGCAGAGTCACTTGACAAACATTAGACAGTACTGCATTCTGTATTAAGCTTAAATGTAAAGTTCTTGCCAGACATCATTTATGTGTTCACAATAAAGTAAATTTAAATGCAAGAAAACTTTTTTTAACTGAACAAGTAAAACTTCTTTTCTTACTTGATCAATTAAAATCACAGCACTGAATGCCACTATTCTGTAAATTCAGTGAAATTGAAACAATAGTGCTGTCTAAAGCCTGCCTTTAAAGTACACTAGAAAGGCTCGAGGCACCCCACAAAAGTACTGCAGGGACATAAATGGAATACAGCATGATGTGTGAAGGAGTTAAAGGAAAAAAATGGAGTTTGCTTAGTAAAATATTGATGGTTGCATTGTGGATTAATACTTCCTTCTTTTTTAATTATTTAAGGGATGATGTGGTTATTCTTTTGAATTTCTACCATTTTTATAAAGTTTTTTTAGATGTGGATTACTGTGGAGACAGAGTACCAGACAGCACTGAGTTATCAGAAGACAATAAAAATGGGCATTAGATTGCCTGTTAGCTATGGATAAAGGTAGTTATGATTAAAGTGGCAATGTGCATTGGTGATGTAGTAAATTAGTTCAATAAGACATTATGTCAACAGGACTTTAAAAGCTAATGGATAAATGTATGTAGTAATACAATTAATGACAAGGTTGGTCCAAGACTAATGAATAAGTGAAATTGTCAGTGGATTATATTACAAAGATTAATGGATTGTGAGAGAGAATACCCATGATGGTCAAGCATGACTCTTGAAAGCAGGAGTGTGACACTGAATTGAGTGAGATGGTAACAGTTCATATGACCCCCCTTGACCATGTAAAATATGGGACAATAGGGGGTTGATGATAATAATTATATTACTAGGAATCCTGACAGAATAAAAAAGAAAATAAACCATTTGCTTAGTGTGTGGCTTACTATACTGATTGTGTTTCTCCAGCCTGTTCATAAGACTTTGATTATATTGAAATTATTATATGACAGAATGGTCATAGCTTGGCTCAGGATGGTGTGGATTATGTCATCAATGTAGCAGATTAGTATACCATAGCAAATTAAATAAAAGGTTAATATTTTGGAGATCATGTTATTATAAATACTGAAAACTGAGCCCAGTCTTCATCGGTGTGTTGTGTCACTTTCATAATGAAAAACATAATCAGGGTCTTATAAATATGTACAAAATGTGTATTTGTAAAATGTACACAATTCAATCCAGTACAAGTTTATTTTTTCTATAACTTTTGATTTGCATATTGAACTGTATTCTTTATATATAATCATGATGTTGTGTGCAATAAAGATGTGTGTTAAAAAAATCAGCGTGCTTTCGTTGAAGGTTGGGCATTGGGCTGGCAACTCGACACCATAAAAACCAACTGCCAATCATTAGCGGACCGGAGTGCCGCTGTGGCGACCCCTAACTTATGAAAAGCCGAAAGACAAACAACAACAACATTGAATTACTAATACATATGTTACTATTCATATGTGTATTTTAGTACTTAATACTGTAGGTGAAACTGTAATAAAACTAGTGGAGACTGAAAGAAATACCTAGCTGTAGCAGGTGATGGCTTTGCTTTAATGCATTCCCTTAATCCCCAATCTACCTTATATAACCTAGACAGGAGAAGGGTTAAGAGGTCAGCAGCAGCCTCTCCAAGTAATACTATAGAATGAACTTTTTTCATGCATGAAACGTATGTTGTTGCCAAGTATGCATGGTCCAGAAACCCACAGTTATACAAATCATTAGGAGTCCCCCATAACTCACCACAAGCAACTATCATTGTTGCCACTGTTTCTAAAAATGCAACCACCATCACCTTCATCTACTTTTGCATGGCTATCTCCTTACTGAATGCAGCTATTTTGAGAAAGTAGACCACCAATGACAGTGAAGTCACCACAAACATAATGGCCATATTGCTCTGAGGTGTATACTGTAATCCCAAGTTAAACCATTCAGTTTACTATGAAAATGTTGAAATACAAAATCTTGAAAATCAAAATCTTGAGACCATAATATAGAAAGACCAAAATGCTGAATACCACAGAATAAAAATAAATTGTATATCTAAACTACCTACTAGTACAGACCCAGGAACAAGTGCTGCCATGAATCCTGCAGGGATGTGGGCCCAGGAACGAGTGTTAACATGAATTCTGCAGGGGAGCAAGTCCGGGAGTTCAGTATTATGGTCTTCAGCATTTTGGTCTTTTACTATTATGGTTTCAAGATTTTGATTTTCAAAATATTGTTTCAGAATTTCCTTAGTAAACTTTCCATTCTTACTCTTGTGATTACTCTTTGTTTATGCGTCTTACTTGCTCCAAAAGAAAATATAGTGGCAGTACGTATACTCCTGACTACCTTCCTACCACCCCCATTTAAGATGGGTACTTATTGTGCAGTTTGTTTTTTTGTTTTTTTTGTTTTTTTTTTTATTTATTCTGAAATTACCTGATTTGTCATTTGTAGAGTCATGACAGAGCTGAAGGTTACACAAAGACTCACTGAGCACAATACTGGAAAAACTGCAGAAACATGTCAGCTGATACTGCTCAAATTTCTGTAATACTTGAATTGATGTTTCCAAACCAGCTGGAAATTTTTGTTGTCATCTTTTTTTCCTGATTGGCCAAGTTTGTGGTTGTTTCATCTAACTAGCTTTATTTTTTCATAATTTGTATACACCCCAACACCACCACCAGAAGGTTGGGACCATGGGCTACTCTACAGTTTACTTGTGAAACCAGACCTTTTAATGTCATGGCTTAAAAGGATGAAATAAATAGGACAGAATGTAAGGAAAAATAGATCTAATCTGTACCACTTGATATGGATGGGATTCTAGTTTGTTAAAAGTAGTAATCTATTTAAACACAAGCATAAATATTAGACACAGTGACAATAAATGTGCAAACATTATCCCACTTCATTTTCATTTAAAGATTGTGGTAACTCACTAATCCCTGTAACACTGCCTCTTCACACATCTTAGACATCCTGCATTCTTGACAAGTACTGCAAAATTAGCATCCTCACATAAAAAGTAACTTATGAAGTGTCTTCAGCAAGATAACCTTACCAAGTATAAAGACTACCTTGGGGTTCCAACGAAAATTAGCTCTGCATTGTGCAGCATACTCTGTCAACAAAAATAATAAAAAAAATAATAAATGAAAATGGAAAGTTGTATCCTAAAATACTCCTATCTGTAATGTTACTGATTATTTACATGGCAGCAATTATGTGGAAATTGAAAATGCCATCAGTCAGAATGGTGTCATTAGCAATTATGCTTACTTTTAGGTTCGATACAGAGCCCCACAGAGACTGATGTAGTGAATTTAAATAAAAGAAACCTAGGAATAGGGATAATGTTTATTTTATTTATTTATTTTATTTTACATTTGTTAACCGAGAGAGTCCGACTGGATACATGTCCATTTTCAGCGGAGGCTGGGGGAGAAAAGCTCCAGGTTAGTAAATAAACAGTTAAACACATTATAAGAAAGTTACACAGTTTCAATACAACATTCAGTATAAAAATAGTTATGTTACTGTGCAATAAACATACATTTAAACAGTGAAGCAAAAGTAAGAGAGCAGACATAGGTCTGTTTCATGTATATAATGCATAGATTTAAGGTGCACAGTAGCTACGCATATACAGAGAATGTAGAAAGGGCTAACCAGGTTTGGAACAGGAATAAAGATGGCTTTATAAAATCTGTGTTTTGGGCTACCTGCAATTAAGTACATCATATAAGGATTAGGAGTTGTCCAGGATTCCAGTGTTATACAAGGAGAATGTGAGTCATTGATATAAAAAAAGACATTTATAGTTTGGAGATTATGGAAATCGATGCAAGTATTAAGAAGTTCAGTCTGAGGCTTAAGAATTATAAAGGGAAACATATAAATAAAGATATCTCAAATATGGTTAGAAAATGGAAGAAATACAAACTGTGGTAACATGGCACCTATACAGCTGTCATTTCTTCCAGTAACAAGGTTAGACAGTGTTTTTTTCTGAAAACCTAGACTCAGCAAAACCAACTATGCCCTCTCCCGAGTGTTATGACTGTTGGGTTAATGTATACAAGTTGGGCTTCACTCACATGGATCCTGTAGCACAAGACAGAACTATTATGTTGATTATGGGGTAACTCTAAACAAATGGTTAAAATAATGTGATCTAAGTATTCTCTTATCATTTTAACGTTATCTTAACAAATAAATCCAAAAACAGTTGTGTTAAAGGATGAATCCCTGATTCCAAACCTCAGAGATGGAAAGCGAACAAAAAGAACACCAAAACCAAACAAAAACGTTCGCTATAGAGAACCAAATAAGGGTCCAGACCGAGACTGTTGCCAAAAGTGGATTATTTAATGTTCCAAAAGCACTGGACACACAAGAAACACTGGTACTAACGCTTTACACACAGAAAGTACGTTTTCGAAAATCTTCATCAGATAGCAAACACCAAGCCTGAGTAACATTACAATTAAATACATCAGTTTGAATGAATGCACCAATGAATTCATAACAATTAAACAAATCAATGATTCAATTAAAATGTGAATTAATTAAAAGTTAAAAACTTTTCAAATATAATTTCCTTGTCACTTCAACAATACACAAGTTTATGAAAATAAAAGTTTATATTTAAATACTAAAATCTTTACCATAAAATAGATATATAATATAAAATCTATTTTGTACGCATAAAAATTAATTGATTAAAAAACATTTTAAAAGTCATTTTGAACCATTTGTAATCCTGTACTACCCTCTAGTGGAAGTTTATAGTTTAGCACTCCTTAATTTTAAAACTGGAAGGATAGATATCATATCATTTAAACCGGGGTTTCTGTTAGCTTCCAATATAATTTGCCATAATAACTCTCTGTATTCAAGTTTAGTCTCCCACATACCCCCCCTAATTTCTCTAGCCACTGTTTCAATTACGAAAAAAACAAAGGAGGATTGTGGACACTTTCACTTACCCACAAGCCTCCTTTGTTTTTTTCGTAATTGAAACAGTGGCTAGAGAAATTACGGGGGGTATGTGGGAGACTAAACTTGAATACAGAGAGTTATTATGGCAAATTATATTGGAAGCTAACAGAAACCCCGGTTTAAATGATATGATATCTATCCTTCCAGTTTTAAAATTAAGGAGTGCTAAACTATAAACTTCCACTAGAGGGTAATACAGGATTACAAATGGTTCAAAATGACTTTTAAAATGTTTTTTAATCAATTAATTAATTTTTATGTATACAAAATAGATGTTATATTATATATCTATTTTATGGTAAAGATTTTAGTATTTAAATATAAATTTTTATTTTCGTAAACTTGTGTATTGTTGTTGAAGTGACAAGGAAATTATATTTGAAAAGTTTTTAACTTTTAATTAATTCACATTTTAATTGAATCATTGATTTGTTTAATTGTTATTATACCATGATCCCCCCAAAACGTGCACGCTGATTGGCCAGCAGCGTGTTTAAATCGAAGTTATACTAATGGAAAAGGTCCGTCGGACTTTTTCCATTAGTATAACTCGATTTTTAACATTGTTCGCTTATAAATGGGTTTAACATAGCGAGACAGTTTAAAATAAGCAACGGAGATCTCCGCTGCTTATTTTAAAGCTGTCTCGCCATGTTAAACCCATTTAACATAGCAAGACAGTGTTTTAAAACAACGGAGAAAGCAAGATCTCCGTTGCTTTTTAGTGTCTCGCTGTGTTAAATGAGTTTAACATAGTGAGACAGTTTTAAAATAAGCAACGGACTCTGTTGCTTATTTTAATTCTCGCTATGTTAAACTCATTTAACATAGCGAGACACTAAAAATGCAACGGAGATCTTGCTTTCTCCGTAGCTTCACATGATGTACGCTTCCTAGCAGAGTACATCAGAACCGCGGATGCCAGACATCTGCAGAAGGGCAGCAAACAGGCATATTATGCCATTATTTAAGAAAAGTAATAGTTTCTTTTCTTAAATATAAGTCATGTCAATAGCAAATTTACCTGTTAGTTATCTCGGCTTGCTCGGGACCAAACCACGCCAACCGGGTAATTTATTTACACCCAGGCGTTATTGCTATATGAATTAATTGGTGCATTCATTCAAACTGATGTATTTAATTGTAATGTTACTCAGGCTTGGTGTTTGCTATCTGATGAAGATTTTCGAAAACGTACTTTCTGTGTGTAAAGCATTAGTACCAGTGTTTCTTGTATGTCCAGTGCTTTTGGAACATTAAATAATTCACTTTTGGCAACAGTCTTGGTCTGGACCCTTATTTGGTTCTCTATAGCGAACGTTTTTGTTTGGTTTTGATGACTCCCTGATTCCCTAAGTGACCACTGCCCAACCTAATTAAAAAACACACCCAGAGTATCAACAGGTCTACTTATCAATATGTTCGCAATAAGAAACAATTCCCCTCCTCTTTATTCAACACCCAGTTATGTGAACATGACTGGTCACCTCTAAAAACCCTACAATTGGATCTTGTAGTACAGTACTTCAATAATACCTTCCTGCAAATACTCAATAACCCTGCTCCAATCACGAAAATTCATACTAGGTCCAAATAACTTCCCTATCTGTCTAAAAAACTATTCATCATCTTAAATGGGATAAGATATGAACTCTTTACCTCAAAAACAAAAATACAATCAATCAGGCCTCTTACCGATAACTCAGAAATCTTGCTAAAAAGCAAATAAAACAAGACAAAAAAAATATTTCCAAACATGCCAACTAAAATACCAAAACAATCCCCAAAGATTCTGGCAAACAATCAATCTACTTCTTAACCTTGGAAAACCATCCATCCCATCACCAACAACTAACTCCCCTGCAGTCTGCATAGCCACCCAATTCAATACCCACTTTATCTCTTCTATTACCTCATTACTTAGCAATACTTCCAATTCCACACTCTTCATTTCTTCCCCCGTAGACCCCAATACTTCTCCATTCTCTCTTAGACCAATACAAACAAAGTATATACAAAATCTCCTTACTAAAATAAAACCCTGTACTCTTGCTGCAGATCAGTTACCAGGTGAATTCCTAAAAATTGCTGCTCCATCCATCACCGACCCTATATCTATTCTTATCAACCGCTTCATCTCAGAACAGTATATTCCACTTTTTTGGAAATTATCCCATAAAATACCCCTCCATAAAGGAAGCCCTTCTACTGACCTTTCCAACTATAGACTCATAGCTATTCTGTCCCCACTTGCCAAGATCTTAGAAAAATGTCTACATAAACAGATATTAGACTACCTCCTTCAAAATAACCTATTATCCAATACCCAACATGGCATTCACCCCAAACATAGTACTAACACCACACTCGTACATTTTACCAATACTGTTAATCACCTT
Source organism: Protopterus annectens (assembly GCF_019279795.1). Taxonomy (NCBI): domain Eukaryota; kingdom Metazoa; phylum Chordata; order Ceratodontiformes; family Protopteridae; genus Protopterus; species Protopterus annectens. The sequence goes on along the minus strand of NC_056739.1, from coordinate 1,026,494,557 downwards.
AAAAACAAACACCACCTTGTCTCTGCTACATTCCTTGATATGTCAAAAGCATTTGACACAGTATCTCATCAAATTCTCCTCAACAAACTTGCCACTTTTAATTTCAGCCCTGAAACCTTATGCTGGTTTGACAGTTCTCTCTCTAACCGTAAACAAGCCACCTTATGGGAAAATAAGCTGTCATCCCTATTACCCATTACTGTTGGTGTCCCACAAGGCTCTATCCTGGGCCCACTCCTCCATTATCTTTACAAATTAATCTTTATTCTGCAGCTAAACCTGATACTATCATTCAATATGCAGATGATACTTCCCTTATCTGCTCTCCTCCCACCTTAAAAGAACTCCAAGAAAAACCTCGGGCTGCCCTCCATAGCATCAAAAAGTACCCATCAGAGCACCAACTTGTCTTAAACCCAAACAAAACCAAACTTATGGTATTCTCCAACTCCTCCAAATAAAATCACCTCAACACATATATCTATCTTTGCCTCTAATGGCACTATAATTGAACCCATTGAACACACTAAACTCCTCGATGTTACCCTAGACAGCAACTTAAAATTTGACAGACATATTGCTCTAACAATAAAAAAAGTTCATATAAAACTTGGTGCACTGTATAGAGCTAAACTATTTCTAGCCAATCATGCTAGAATAGCCACAGCTAGGACTCACCTCCTATCCACCCTTCTCTACTGATCACAAGTTTTCACAAACCCTCACAAATCAAACAAATAACCTCGAATCCTGTTATAATAAAATAGCCAAATTTGCTTCAAACCTCCCCCATAGATCCCACCACCGTACTGCGCTACATCAACTCAGCTGGATTAAACTCCTTAACTTACTCACCCTCAACCAGTTAACAGTAGCCCACTCTGTTATCCATAAGCCTGACTACTGCCCAGCCCTGTCTGACCTTGTTCAACTTTATTCTAATCTTTCCTCACTAAGGTCAGCTGATAAAATACTGCTGAAGGTTAACAAAACCCACAATTCCTATGGTGACTCATTATAGTCCCATAATATAGCAAAAACCTGGAATTCCCTCCCACAGCACCTTCTAGCCATCCCTGAGAGACAAAAATTCAAACAGCTCCTAACAGACTATTTTTCAAATCACTGGCTATGCTCCTGCACATCCTCTGGCTAAGCAATTTCCCACTCTGCTCCTCCATCTCCACTCTAAGATTACTCTCTTTTCTTAACCTACTTTTAGCAACACCGCTCTCTTTGCCTACACACCCCAAAAAAAAAAAAGAAAAAGCTATGACTGTCAATATGACTTGAGATATTGTTTGGTTTGCTTTTAGTATTTTACTGTAATGCAACATGTGTTTATTACTGTCTCTGAGTTTAAAATATGTTTGATGTTTTACACTCAAACTCTTTTACTGTATTCAGCTTTGCCTATAATTCTGTATTGCCAACTAGCCTACTGTACTACAGTCCTTGTTTTAATGCTTGTAACCTACTTTATGTATTATAACTTCTCTAGGGAGCTTTTCTGTCTGGGTCGCTGCTGAAAACGGGTTTCTCACCCAGCCAGACACTACCCAGTCATCAAATGTAAATAAATAAATAAATAAAAATAAATTATTTGTCTGTTAGTTATTACTGATGCAAACATTATGCAAAGGATTTTTTAGTAAAACAAATTTGAACCCCAACTTTTTTTTTGTTAATAAGGGACACAATTTTATCATCCACATAAAACCCCAACATTTTAATGTCCCAAAGCACAATTTGTTCAACCAGATGAGTCAGATATAACTAAAACAGATTAAAAAACTGGCTTCAGGAGAAAGTACACTTGCATAAGTAAACTTACCATAACACTAGATGTATGAATGATCACTGCTGCAGTAGCCCAATCTATATGGGTTATGTCCTGCCAAGGACATCATGGCTGTACAACTTCCAAAGCTTCATGGCACCCTCTGTGTACCCATACCACCAATCAGCTCGAGCTGAGCTGACAAAATGTCAGATTTGGGTGCCAAGCCCTTCAGAGCTTTTATGTCAAAGGGGGGCTAAAGCCCCGAGAAGGACATTGCTAGGAAAATAATAAATTATCACACAGTGAAATAAATTACACAATAAATGGAGACTGAGGGATATAGCGGCTCCTGCAGCAGTGGTCATTTAAATATATACTGTTATAGTAAGTTTATTTCCACAGCTGCACTATATTCATCATTCAATCACTCACTGCTGCACTGTATATGGGTAGATTACCACAGTCTGACTAGAACTGGAAGTTTACTTCCACACCTGCACTATATTCATCATCCGATCGCTGCTGCAGGGATCTATATTATTTTGTTGAAAACTACTTACAGTGAAAGGCTGTTCATTGAACACAATGCATCAAACAGCCATTCACTGAACATCACATCAGCAAACATTTTTCATATGGAAGGGAGTTAGTTGGCATCATTAGAAATTTGTCCTGTTCCTCACTGTAGTGCAGTCTTGGAGTTGGTATATATAAGTAGCGGGGTGTGGGGGGGGCACAGCCTCCCACCATGGTGGGTTTGAAATAATGCAGTATATGTGATTGTCACTGTGGTGGACAAGTAACTGCCTTCCCTATGAAAAACGCTTGCTGATCTGAATGCTTGAAGAACGTCTGTTCGATGCATTGTGTTTGATGAACAGCCATTTGTCATAAGTAGATTTCGACAAAATAATATAGACCTCTGCTCCTGAGTATATGGGTAGATTATCACAGTCTGACTAGAAATGGAACTTTACTTCCACAGCTGCACTATGTTTTCCATTCAAGCATTGCTGCAGTCTATATGGGTAGATTACACCAGTCTGACTAGAGCTGGTAGCAGGAAGGAGGATCCTGGAGTTCCTGGACAATATTCCTGGGAATGCCTTTCCTAGACTTGAAATCTAGTTTAAAGCACTTTCAAAATTATATACATAAGTGTGCTTCTACAATACTTTTGGAATCCAACACTTTCCAAAAAGCCCCACAAGAACCCAAGGCCCTGGTAGAATGAGCTTTGACCATACCTGGAATAGTTCTGTGGTGATAAGAGAAACAAAGTAACAGCACGAGACAGCCATTCGGAAATGATCTGTGTTAACACTTGCCTTTACAAGAAATACATAACTGATCATTAAGTTCTGAAAGATTTTGTTCTGTGAAGTTAGTAACAGAGTTGTCTGTGAACATCCAGGGTATGATATATCCTTTCTTCCTCACTTTTAGGCCCTGAGAAGATGACAGGAAGATGGATAACTTGAATACTTCTTTAGGCATAAAAGGATAATTATGATTTTCTGCACTTAAGATTTGAGTGAGTAAATATTGTGCATCTTGCATTCAGTAAATATTGTGTGCGTCTCTGAATCTCTGCAGTAGTTCCCCACCCCACCCCCCTCCGTGTTTGTTGTTGTGGTGTTAATCTTGTGTGGCTTTGGAATTGCCCGCCCCTGCTGTAAATCTCTTTTTGCACACTCCTCCTGGACCCATCTCATTCGCTCACTCATCTGAGTACAGTGAGATCATATTTTGATTTTGGATACTCTTACCAATCCCATCTCCTCTGCAGTGTACCGAGAGAGTACTTGGGAAGGGCATTCCCCTATAGTATCTTAATCTGCTCTGTTTCCTCCATCTCAAAAAAAAAAAAAATTTTTTGCAGTTCATCTGCCTTACTGTATTTGTGTTTCTTCCTACTTTATTACCTTATTTTGCTTTTGCCTCTTTTAACATTTTAAAGTGGAACCTGTGTGTTGAGAGACAGCCTTACAAGACTATCTGCAAATATATAGAGCTGAATATATTTTTCTGTATTATTCTGTATTATAGAGTTAAATTGTTGCTTAGATATCTGTTGTCTTACTGTTCTGCAAATATACAGATATCGGTATATATTTCTTTGGTTTTATAATTTGCACTGTGATTCCTCACATCTCTGTTGAAACTCCCCCCCCACCCCACGTTCTTGGTTGTAGTTTAAATTTGGCGGCTTTTGCAGTGCCCGCCCCACTGTAGATTTGATCTAGGACACTCCCCCAGTCCCATCTCTTTACCGCATTCTACCTAATAAACCCTTTCTGCACTTGCTTTTAGTCCTTTTTAATTTAATTACATTTTTTCAAACTGTGTGTGGACTAATGTTGCTACATACTCAAGTGTGCCAGCTTGCACTGCATGTGAATTGTTTTTACTACCGTTTTTGCTACTTTTCTGAAAAAATAAATAAATAAATAAATAAAAATGTATCTGCTTTTACTGTATTTGTGTTTCTTCCTACTTTATTTTGCTTTTACGTCATCTTAAAAGTACTCGATTGTATTTATTACTGCATGGTGTATCTCATTCTAAGCCTTTTAATTTAAGCACTTGGGCTTCAGACCAGTTGTTTTACATTAAGAAGGTTTGTGGTCTGCACTGTGGTGGCAGAACAGGTAGTTTACATCCTTCTAAGTTGGGAACTGCTGATTGAGGGCTCAGTGTCTGTTATTCTAAAAGTGTATTAATTCTGGTGTAAGCACTTGGGCTTCAGGCCAGTTATTTTACATTAAGAAGGTTCGTGGTCTGCACTCTTGTGGGAGGAGAGGCTGGACTCTGCCCTTCTGAGCTGGGAATTTCTGGTTAAAGGCTTATAGTGCCTGCATATTTGAACTGTTTCTTACTGAAATTGGTACACCTTGTTTGCTGTAGCATAGACTAGATCCAGGCCTGCTGAATCTAGCTTTGTTTGTATGCTTGTTGTTTGTTTGCTTGTTATTTCCCTGAAATGCTAATCCCACCTAAAACGTGGCTTTTCAGTGCTTCTGCGGATCCCTAGTGATATCTGCATTGCTTACTGTACTTATTTCCTTGTTTCACTTGAAAGAAAGTTATTGTTTGTCATTTTTGCATTTAAGTTACCTGTAACACATTGCATTTAAGTTATCTGGCACTTGCCCACTAAAGCAATTATATAAGTCAGCACTAAAAAATTAAAAGCACTACACCCTCACAAATTCCCCTTGAGTACCTTGTTCCCCATTAGCCCTTTTTTTTTTCAATTATAAAGGAATTCCCAATACTACTCTAGCATGTCCAAAGGTCAGTTGTCAATCTCCTCTCCGGTCCAGCTGGTGAATCTGGGAATCTTGAGGCAATGTTACAACTGCCTCATGTACACAGACAACCCTCTCCTCCTCCCAATAAATTCCAACACATGTGAGAGATGCACCATATAGCCATACTGGAGGCTAAGCTCTCTCAACTCAGTACTGGCATAACCAGTCAGGAGGAGAAGGAAACCACACTCACTACAATTCCAGTCTCACATAGACCTACCACGACAGCAAACCAAACACATAAACACACAAAACATACTCGGAGGCTCTAAATAAAAATCTGCCTAAGCAGCAGAGACCTCCAAAGCAGACACCCAAGCAACCGCTACCCCAAAACAAAACACATACAACACATAGCTCACAAAGCCAGTGTGCCGAACAGTCACAGCCCTTAAGGCTAAACAACACACCAGATACACTTTTAATAGGTGACTCTATCGTCAGGCAAACTGACGTCCCGCTCACCAGGCTGAACAAGGAGAAGGTCATGGTGAGCTGCCTGTCAGGTGCTAGGATCCGCCACATAACACAAGCACTCAGGTCACTGCAAAGCAAGTACAAATATGACTCAGTCATTGTCCATGCTGGTGTGAATGACCTGAGACGTACCTCCCTGGACTACATGAAAAGAGACATAGAGGAACTCTCTGAGCATGTAGCCCAGGCCAGTATGACCCTGACCTTGAGTAGCATCTTACCCTCACCAAGAATGATGCCACAATATGAAGACAAGATGATCAATTTCAACAATTGGCTTAAGTATTGTTGTCATTCAAAGGGGATCCAATGCCTGTCAGCCTGGGATGACATGCTCGACAAGCCACGATGCTTCGCTAGGGATGGCTTGCACCTGTCACCCTGGGCTTTCGGATATTGGCAAAGGCTCTTGCTACCCCCATAGTGCCTTTTTTAGGCAAGGCTCAAAAGACAAACCCACCTCCATAGGTATCACAAGGGATAAGAAACTAAGAGTAATGCTACTCAACGCCAGAAGTCTAAACCTCAAGATGCACGCACTCGAAACTCTCCTTAGCATGGAGAACATCGATATCTGTGCAGTAACAGAAACTTGGTTCAAGGCTCCTGAGAGCACCCCAGCACTACCAGGTTATACCTCATACCATGCCTTTCGGCCCCAAAACTTGGACCGAACCACAAAAGGAGGGGGAGTATCAATATTCGTCAAAGATACCCACACCTCCAGGTTGGTGGCACAGCACGAAGCATCAGAGACTATCCATGTGCAGCTAACAGTGGGTAAAACTGCCTTCCAGTTTATAGCCTGCTACAGACCACCCTCCCAAACCCAGGAACCCCACTCGGCCTTCCTGAGAACACTGGAAAATATGAAGGTCTCTCCAAACACAATTATATTGGGCGACTTCAACTACCCAAACATAGACTGGGAGCATTACTCTAGCTCCAACACCCTAGCCCAAAGATTCCTAGAATTTATAAACTCAAATACTATGGAACAACTTGTTACCACTCCCACAAGAGGGGAAAACATACTGGACCTGATCATCACCAACATAGGGACTCTATGCTCCAGACCAAAAGTGTATCCCTCATTGGTAAGATCAGACCATAAACTAATCTCACTGGATATTCACATCCCAACTCCACCCCCTGCCCTGAAAACCACAGTGAAAAACTTCTCTAATGCAAATTTCACACTCCTCAAAACCGAGGTGGAATCCTACAAAGCCCCTGGGCCTGTGGAAAATACAGCCCAGACCGCAGAATCCTTTATAAACGCATTCTATGAACACCTTCAGGAATGCATGGATCATGCAATCCCAAATAAAACCAAGTCCCAATCCTCCAAAGGCAGACGTCCTGTCTGGTGGACCCCAGCCATAAACAAACTATACAATAGAAGGAGGAAGCTACTACATGATAGAGCAAAATCCCAAAAAGGGAAGGCATCTCTGATCAGTATTAGCAAAAAACTACGGGCACTCATAAATCGTCTAAGGCCAGCTTTGAGAGTAAAATTGCACAGGACACTAAGGATAATCACAAGGCTTTCTTTAGTTATGTTAGGAACCTAGGTGGGAATTCCCAGATATGTTCAGAATTAGTCCAAAATGACAAAAAATACATCGAACCCACAGACATTGCCAACATCCTAGCTGACAGGTTCAGCGCAAACTTCTCCCCCTCTCCCCACCAAAAGGGCAAATATCTATCCCAGCAGAGTGCTGCCCCCCTGACATCTCAGATGCTCAGGTAAGAGCTGCCCTCTCCAAAGCAAAAAACACAGCATCAATGGGACCAGACGGTGTCCCAGGCTGCGTCTTACATGAACTCCAAGAAGAGCTAAACCCAAACATAAAACTACTGTTCAATCTCAGCCTTACTACAGGATATGTACCCAAAGAGTGGCGTACAGCAACAGTGGTCCCTCTCCACAAAGGTGGTGCCTCAACGGATCCTAGAAACTATTGCCCCATAAGCCTGACTAGCTTGGTCTGGAAAGCTATGGAAAGGATCATCATGGACCTCATAAATAAAGATATTGGGGACCTACAGACACTGGATCCTACCCAGTTTGGCTTTGTTAAGGGCAGATCCTGCCTCTTAAACCTGGTTGATTTCTTTGAAACAGTCACTAAGGCCATTGACGAGGGGAAGGTGGTCCACATAGCTTACCTGGACCTCTCAACAGCCTTCGATACAATACTCCACTTGGGCATTATAGATAAGCTCACCAGCTTAAATATAAACCCCTATGTCACTAGATGGGTTGCAAACTGGCTCAAGGACAGAACCTCAAGGACAGAACCCACATGGTTAGAATTGCTGGAGCCATGTCAGACTCCAAACCAGTTACAAGTGGCGTCCCACAAGGCTCAGTCCTGGGACCTCTCTTGTTCGGTATATATTTCTCGGAGGTACAGGCCAACACGGAAGGACTGTGGCTGACCAAGTTTGCAGATGACTGCAAACTGGGCACCATAATCGACACTCCAGCCGACACAAGCATCCTCCAAAAGGGCCTCATAGAAACAGACAACTGGTGCCAGAGCCATGGCCTCAAGCTAAATGCCAAAAAGTGTATAGACATCCCCTTTGGCAAAAACAAAGTGCCCACAAATTACCACATAGGTGGTAATCCATTAAGTACAGAAGAAGTAATTAGGGACCTGGGGACCTAAGTTGATAGCAATCTCTCATTTGACAACCACCTGGCCAAAGTGGTTAGAAAAACATTTTATATAGCCCACCTAATCATGAAAGGATTCACATCTAGATCAGGGGAGGTCATCGTGCCTCTTTACTCATCCCTCATCAGGCCCATAATTGAATACAATGCCCCTTTTGGGATGTACCTTACCAGACACCTGCAGCAACTGGAAAGACCCCAAAAGTACCTCACCAAGAGGATCAAAGGGCTCAAACAGATGCCATATGCTGCACGGTTAAAGAAACTCCAGCTCTACTCAGTGGCATACCGCCTGCTCAGAGGCGATCTGTGCCTGACGTATAAAGCCATGTCCAACCCGGAATGAATGGACATGCTGCACCTCAGAAAATCCAAATCCCATCGAGCTACGCGCTCGAGAGACTTGAACCTCAGCACTGAAATAAATAGGACATGCTGGAGGGACAGATTCATAACCCAGAGGCTCCCTTCACTCTGGAATAAAATCCCAGTCCAGGTTAGGCAGAGTCCCTCATTGACTCTCTTCAAGAGGAATCTTGATGAGTGGATGGGAGATCATAGGTTTACCCCGGGTATCACTTCTGTGTCACTGTTAGACAGAGGCACAGTATACTAACCTCGAAAAAGGGCATAGCAAAATTATTTTAAAATGGGTGGCGAAAGCCAAACACACTCTGGCTAGGCTTATAAATGCCCTAGGGCAGATAGCCTAGTATGAACCTATGAACCTATTAGTTGTCAATAAAACCCCATCTTTGTAAAAATGAGAAGGTTGAACCTCCTTAGGCTTGCACCTCTGACACTCACTGCAGAGGTAACAGCAAAAAGAGAGACTTTTCCATGTCAAGAATCTCAAGTCAGCCTGATAAGCTAGTTGGAGTGGAGGAAAAGTTAGTTTTTCTGACAGAAAATTAACACCCCAAGGAGGAGGCACCTGTTTTCTAGGAGATTTCTTGTGCAACCCCCCCCCCCTTCAAAACCATTTTCAAATGAGACTGCATTGAAGGAGAGGGGGATGCATGGGCAGATTTGCTGAAGTGGATGACAAATGGACCCGAATGAGGAGTAAGACAAGCCACAGGATGGTAACTCATACAAAATGTAAACACAGACCAACACTAGGCCCTGAATGGGTACCACTTCTGCTGTTAGCACCAATTACAAAACTTTTCCATTTTTTCCATTTGCTAATATATGATTTTGTAGTAGCAGGTTTATTGCCTTTGTTAATACCTGCTACACATATTCAGATAAAAGGTGCCTAAAAGGTGGTAAGACTGTTTCAGTTGTGTGGAGTTTCATCCCTGTTCTTGTGAGTAAACCCAGTCTGTGAAGGTCAATGGTAACCGCCCTTGATCATTTCAGAAGAGAGAACTACTGTTGCCTGGGCTATAAGGGAGTTACCACAATCTTTGAAGAGTCCTTCTAAATCTTCAGAAGTATCGTGAGTATTAGTGGAAAGAGTGGAAAAGCATACAGAAACATTCCTGTCCAAAGGAAACAAAAAGGCACTTGTCATCCAGGCCTTCTAGTATGGAGTCCCAAATCAGTATGATTCCAACTGATTCTTTAGAGAGGAAGCAAATGGATCTGTATGAGGTGCACCTCATAAATGGATCAAGTCTTGGAAGATCCTCTGATTCATTCATTGTCCATTTATGAAGGTCTGTCCTGGTTCTACTCAGCCTGACTGCCACATAATTTTTCTCTGACAGAATGTAAGATGACTGTAGAGTGAGATTGCACTGAAAAGCTATATCCCAGGCTACCATGACTTGTCTGCAGAGAGGTTAAAAATCTGGTTCTCCTTGCTTTTGTACCACATTGCTGTGGTGTTGTCTGTTAACACTTGATGAGGTCCTGGGGAGAGATTTTAAAGCATTTATGAGAGGTGACCTCTGTTATGTCAGTGTGTTTTGCTCTTTTTTTGTTCCTAAGACCCTGCACATTTATACCCATTAATGCTGCTCTTCCAGAAACGTCTGAGGTATCTGTTGTGACTGACTGTGTTCACGCCACATACCACACTTAGTCCAGACACCAGTGTCTCCCAACCACTAAAGCCTAACCATAAACCCAACATATTAGTCATAGGAGACTCCCTTGTGTGACGCACAGATGTGCCCCTCACCAGGCTGGATAAGGGGAAACTCATGGTTAGTTGTTTGTTGGGTGCCAGAATCCACACTCAAGTCGCTCAACAACAGGTACTGTTCTGACTCTGTCATAGTCCATGTTTGCGTGAATGACTTGAGACGTACCTCCCAGGACATGATTGCGCTTGCTGAATGTGTCCCAGGCAGGTATGTCCCTAACCTTAAGCTGCATTCTAATGTCGCCCAGAATGATGCCGCAATACAAACAGAAAATAATTGACTTTAATAACTGGCGTAGTTTCTGGTGTCATTCCAGGGAGAACCAGTACCTGACAGCCTGAGCAAATATGATCGACAGACCACGATGCTTTGCTAGAGATGGTTTGCATCTGTCTCATTTGGGCTTCAAACTTCTGGCAAAGGCCCTTGCCTCCCCCATAGTGCCTTTTTTAGGAAAAGTCATGAGGTCGATACTACCAACATAAAAATTTCAACAAAACGCAAATTAAAGGTCATGCTGCTAAATGCTAGGAGTCTAAACATGAAACTGCACTCATTGCAAGCACTCTTAACCCTGGAAGATGCTGACATTTGTGCAGCTACAGAAACATGGTTCATAGCTGTGGAGAGCACCCCAGCCTTACCTGGTTACTCATCCTGTCATACATTCAGACCCCAAACTGTGGGCAGCAAAGCCAAAGGAGGTGGAGTTTCAATATATATTAAAGACACACACACCTCCAGGCTGGTCAAACAGTATGACACACAAGAGACACTCCAGCTGTAGTTAACCATTGACAAGACTGCCAATCAAATCATAGTTAGTGCCAGGCCCACAGATTTGAGTCAAGATGCCCATTCCACCTATCTGGACCTCTTTGAATCTATCAAGATTCAACCCTTTACCCTGATCCTGGGTGACTTTAATTACCCAACCATGGATTGGAAAAACTACTCATGCCAGAACACAAATGCCCAGAGATTCCTTGATTTTAGCAATGCAAATGCCTTGGAACAGATAGTCGATACCCCCAGAAGTGGTGATAATATCTTGGATTTGGTATTAACCAACATGAGTAACCACTGCAGCACCCCTACAGTATCATCTTCCCTGGTAAGATCCAACCATAAGGCGGTCACTTTCAAAGTCACCATCTCCCCTAACTCCCCTCTAGCTAGGGTCAAACAAAAAAAACCCCAAAGCTGATTGCAACTTCCTGAGAGATGGTATAAACAGTTTCATAGCCCCCTCTCCCTCCATAGGAACTGGCACCAATGTCCAAATCTACATCAAGGTACTATATGAGCATTTAAATAGATGAATGAAATCAGGAATACCTGACAGGACTAAATCATCCTCTGCAAGGAATAGTACACCTGTCTGGCAAGACATCTACAATAAATAAACTATATAACAAAAGGAAAAAAATGCTGTCCAGGACCAAGAAGGAGCAGGTGCCCTATTGGAAGCAATCTTTCCTTAGCCTGAACAAGCAAATAAGAGCACTAGTGAAATCCTCTAAAGCCAACTTCGAGTCCAAATTGTCACATCTACTAGAGACAATCATAAGGCCTTCTTCACATATGTCCGCAATCTCAAAGGAAGCACCCAGATCTGCTTAGAACTGGTGGTCAAGGACACCACATACACAAATGCTGTAGATCTACCCAATCTACTGTCTGACAGATTCAGTGAAAACTTCACCCCCCTGTCCGTCCCATCAGTAAATCAGGACATCACCAGTACCTGCCCCCCACCCCTTATCTCTAGGGAACAGGTCATCACTGCCCTCTCAAAGGTAAAAAATACAGCCTCCATGGGACCCAACAACATCCCAGGCTGCATCCTACATGAACTCAAGCATGAGCTTGCAGCACCATTAGGCACCCTATTCAATCAAAGTCTGAGTACCAGCTTTGTCCCAGCTGAGCGGTGGACAGCCACTGTCATCCTTTTACACAAAGGTGGTGCATCCACTGATCTGGGAAATTATAGACCCATCAGCCTAACTAGCCTGATCTGCAAGGGCATGGAACTGTTTATCATGGGCCTCATTAACAAGGACATTGGCAAAATCCAGACACTCAATCCCACACAGTTTGGCTTTGTTAAGGGGAGAGCGTGACTGTTAAATTTGGTTGACTAATTTGAGACAGTCACCAAAGCCATGGACGAGGGGGAAGACAGTGCACACCACCTACCTTGATCTGGCCAAAGCCTTCGACACTATTCCCCACTCGGGCACAATTGATAAACTCTCTCAACTAGGCATCAATCCATATGTTACCAGATGGGTAGCAAACTGGCTCACTGATAGAACTCACGTAATCAAAATAGGGGAAGCCACCTCAAGCAGTAGCTCTATAACAAGCAGCGTACCCCAGGGATCGGTCTTGGGGCCTATGTTATTTGGGATGTACTTCTCTGAGGTGCAAACCAAAACCAGTGGGCTATGGCTGACCAAGTTTGCAGATGACTGCAAGCTGGGCACAGTCATCAATTCCCCAAGTGATGTGGATGCCCTCCAGGAGGGTCTCACCCAAACAAATGACTGGTGCCAGAAACAGGGCCTCAAGCTGAATCCCAAAAAACGCATCATCATCCCCTTTGGGGAGAGTGATTTCCCCAAAAAATTATCATATTAATAACAACGTTCTAAGTACACAATCAGTATTGAGGGATTTGGGCACCTAGGTTGATAGCAACCTGATGTTTGACCATCATGTTGCTTCCATTGTACGGAAAGCTTTCTACATGGCCCACCTCACAAGTAGGAGTATCTCATCCACGGACAAAGAGGTCATAACATCCCTATATTCTTCCCTTATAAGGCCAGTTATTGAGTACAATGCCTCCCTTCAGCATGTACCTCGCAAAGCACATGCAACAGCTGGAGAGACCACAGAGGTTCCTCACGAGGAGGATCCATGCCCTCAAACATCTACCCAACACAGATAGGCTAAAAGCATTGTCCCTCTACTCAGTTTCATACAGACTCCTCAGACCCTCTCTTGATGTGACTGCTGCATATCCGCAAATCAAGCTCCACTTGAGTAACCTGTACGCGCAACCTCAACCTGATCTGTGACATCAATAGAACTTGTTGGCAGGACAGATTTGTGTCCCACAGACACCCCAGTCTATGGAATAGACTCCCTCTCCACGTCAGTCAGAGTACCTCATTATCCCTTTTTAAGCACAACCTGGATAACTGGATAAGAAACAGAAAATACATCCCTGGGATTCCATCTGTGTCCCTGTTGGACAAGGGCTTTGGGTGCTGACTTGTCTAAACATGGGCTAATAGGCTTATAAGGGACTCAGGGCCAATAGCTTAGCAACTTATCATCCTAGGAGTTGAAAATGGGAGACCTATATTTCAAGAGATTTGGTGTCCCCACCAAATCTCCCATTTCACAATTCCTAGATTTGAAATTTGAAAAGTCAAGGCATGCTGATGCTAGAACCATAGATATTTCAGGTTCCTTTGTAACTTTCTTGTGTGGAGTTTTGCAAGAGGTTTTATGGGTATTATAGATGCCACGAGACCTATAATCCTGCTGAATTCCCTTGCTGAGACAGACGTTTGAGTGGAAAACCTCAGGACTAAATCTAAATACAGATCTATTTTTCCTGTAGAAGAAAAGCTCTTTGAACTGAGGTATCCAGCAGACACCCCAGAATAATAATCCTAAAGTGTCTGGGCACCCAAGAATAATAATCCTGTGAGGAGTCATCAGAAAGGACTTCTGAACGTTCTCTTGAAATCACTGCATTCGTAGGAGATCATTTACCCAAGTCAGAGTTTCATGACACTTTGAAAATACTCTGAAAAGATATTCAAATTGTTTAAATAAGGAAAATGTGAACATGTTGCAATCTAAAATAAGCTACAGAAGCTGCACACTTTGTGAACACCTTTGGTGCAGTTGATAGGTCAAAGGATAAGGCAGAGAAGTGAAATGTGATTCAGACATACAAAACCTTATGAAGCACTTGAAATCTGGAAATCTGAATGTAGTGATACACACATTTTAAAACTAAGGTCACTAAAAAACTCAAAATGCAAATAAGGAGTAATGAGTCATGAAGAAACAGAATTTGGTGCCATCACAAACTGGTTCAGAAAGGAAAAGCTCCCGAACTTGTCTCCGCAGGGTTTCTTTCTTTGACACCAAAAACATCCTAGAATAAAATCCTTTTTCCGAACAGAGAAGGATGGACAGTTTGTATCATCCCCAAGCCAAAATATTGTGGATAACAGGAAGAAAGAGAGTTTGGTCTAGCAGATGAGGAGGAAGCCCAGAAAAAGATGGAGAGACTCCCACTGCCCTCTGTAGCCTTGAGGTATTACTCATAGAATCCATCTGTCTGAAACAATTTGTTGCCAAAGAGAGAAATGGAGTTTCAGACTTTCTGAAAGGAATATAGTGCTGCTGGGGAGGATCCCTCATATATATATTCATTCAGACGGATTTTCTGTTTTCTGGTGATTTCCTGCTTTCTTTTTGGAATCTCCCTGCCACATTTTTAAACATGTCCTTACCAGACAATTGCTGGGGCTATTTATTTAGCTTTTTGTTTAAAATTAGACAAGGAAGTGTATAATCTCTTTGTAAACTTGCAGAAAGGAGGTTGATAAATATGAGAGATCCCATGAATCAGCTTCCTCTTCTTATCGTACTTTTTAATGCCCTCTGCAGCAGAAACGTGTTCTCTATCCAAAGGAGAAATCAATATTTCATTGCTGACATGATCTTCTGGGAGGTTTTGGGAATGTAGCCAGGCAAACTCTTATAACAGTTTCAGGGGTATCAGTACAGTCATATGCACATTTTAAACAATGAAGATCATCAGAACATTTTAAAAATGACATTTCAGTTACTTAAAATTCAATTTTTTTTTTATTTTTTTATATACTAGCTATATTATCAGTGACATGCACAAAAAAAAACCAAAAAAAAAAAATACAAATATATTAAAACTCATGACCTGTGTTCATTTTCATATGTATTTAGTTATAAAATGAAAAAAAAAATAAAAATAAGTTGGTTTAAAAAAATATAATGTATAATAAAATTCTCTATTACAGTATTCTAATATCTTTTTTCACCTTTACTGTCATTAAGACCAGGGGTAGGATTAGTGGCGTGTTTGCCAAAATTAAAGCAATAAACAAAAAGTAAAAAAGTTCTTATAGTTTAACCCCTAGGCAATTGGGCTTAAATCTAAATAAATCTAAAATCTAAAATTGCTGTGCTGTCTGCATAACATGTTTTGGTTTTTCATCTTCTTTTATATAATATGCAGAACATGCTATGCATTTTGCCATATACACCAGGTTTACTATTTTTTCCATTGGGAGTATTGATCGATTCATTATTGAAGCATATATTTTTGCATCCATAGATGTTGTGGATCTATTCACATGTATACCTAACGCTGAAAGGTCTTGCATTCATCTTCAATAGTGTACAATAAATATAGTACTTGACATTTGATGTCAATAGTGTTGGAATACAACTATATATACAATGAAGTTCCTTTTTGGACGATATATATATAATATGGGAAGGTAGCCAGATACCTTTGAGGGGCTTGTAGAATATTTAAAATCAGAGTAGCAGTTTTCTGAAATTCACATCCCAGAGTAATGACTATGGGGTGCCATATTTATTTGGGGTGTCTAGGGGAGAGGACTGACAGTTCCATTCAAATTTACAGAAGAAAATAAATACAATCAATATATTCGGCATGTATTGTTGAATTTAGTCCATATAGTAAAGAGGTTGAATGCATATTAAACAAATATTGGTACACCTTACTAACAAATGATGCCATGATTGAAATTATAGGTATAAAGAAAATATTTACACCAGGAAATGTGGTAATTGCAACCAATGTATTTATATAATACAGAAAGAGTGTCAATTGTCCAATTAAAACACAACAAAGATTTTCTTTTTTTAAGAAGGCAAATAATATAAAATACCTGGTGGTGTATATGGCAAAATGCATATATCTTCTGCATATTATATAAGAGAATCTATGCTCATATGTATTGTATTAAGAAGATGGATGAAAAATGTTATGCCTTGGCAAAACATGTTATGCAGGAGGGACAGAACATCAATTTAGATTTTTTTATATTAAATTTCATTTTTTATACTAAATAACATAAGGAATGAACACAGGTCATGAGTTTTAAATATTTGTGAGTATGTTTTTAATTTGATGGTTTTGTGCATGTCACTTTTGAATATAGCTTGGTATATAAAATGGTGCCAATATTTAACTGCTTTGTTTTCTACATTTTAAACAATGGGTAGTGACTTAACAGGTGTTAGAAGGTAATGGATCAGTGTTAACTAAATGTTTAGCAGCAGCCGAATCTATTAAAACAACACCTGCTGGATCACCTCTGGGAACTGTATATAAACACTCAAAAGACTGAAGAAACTTGTATAATCTGCTTTTTTAGGAGCAGGTTTAGTGTCAGGGAAATTGCATGTAGAGACAAAAACATCCTCCAAGGCAGAAAGAACCGGAGGAATACGGGGGAGGGTTCTGGACATTTTAGTTGTAGCAAAGCAGAATAATTTATGAGGGACTGAGAAAAATCATTGTTTTCCCCCTGAAAGAACTCATTTTATTGGAAATTATTATTATTACTGACATTTGTTAACCAGGAAAGTCCAGTGGGTCAGGGACCCATTTTCAGTGGAGGCCCGGGGACAAAAGCTCTGCAGTTAACAATAAAATAAAAATAAAAATAAAGAATAAGAATGTATATAGACGACATCAGTTTTTAAAATAGCAAAACAGTAAGCAAAGTTAAACGTTATAACAAATAGAGATAGAGAAAAATGAAAACAATATACAATATAAAACTTATTCATATGAATCAGAAACTTATATAAACATAGGTAACCGTTGGTGCTGTTGTACAAGCAATTGAGTTGTTTCTTTTGACATTACATGAAACAAAGCAAAAGAACTAAAATCATGGCAGTTCATTGATAAAGAAAATGGTTGTAGTAGTAGATAGCAGTAATAGAGCTAGTGCTGTCTGGGTAAATATTTATTTTGAGACTATGGAGATGGCTTAGAAATTAAGTGGTCCTGGTTTCATGATTTTTGACTGACAATGGCATTTGTGGTTGTCAAGGAAATAGGCTTTTAATGTTACTTTATATGTCTTTATAAAGTCTATTTGGGTAATATGGGAGGGGAGGGCGTTCCATTTTTTAGCGGTGAGAGCAGGCATTGCCAGCTCTTTTATTGGGCTTGGTTACACTTAGAAGTAATTTATTGGAGGATCGAAGGGTGCATGCAGGGACATCATTTTGTAGTATTGATGACAGTGCTGGACAGCTATTTGGTCTATAAATTAGTTTATGGGCTGGCATTAGCTGGGTATAGCAAAGATAGGGAAATCTAACCAGTTCAGTTCATTGATTGCTTGGCAATGGTGTGAGCAGTTAGGCTTTCCTGAGACAAATTTTGCTATTTTATAGTAACAGGACTGAAGCTTGTTGCTGAGGCAAGAGTGAAGGTTAGTAAAGATGGCGCTACCATAGAGTAAGGTAAGAATTAGTAAGGTGCTTGCCAGTTTTGTTTTTGTGTTATTGTCCATGTAAAGCTTATGACAATAAAGTTTGCCAAGTTTAAAGTTGGTTTTATTGTGCTGAGAATGTGGGTTTCAAAGGTGAGTTTGTCATCAATTGTAATGCCTAGTAGTTATATTTTAGTATTTCTATTTCAGTTCTGTCTTTAGCATAGATTTTGAAGTCTATATCTGGTGCTTTTGAATAATAGAAGTTTTGTTTTTTTTTGGCATTTAGTAGCAGTTGAGAGTTGTTTAGCCAAGATTCAATCTGTGTAAAGGCATTTTGAGTAGCGGAGAGTAGGTCGGAAAAATTGTTTGAGGTAGAGATTATAGTTGAATCATCAGTGTACTGGCTAATCTTACCTAGTTGTGTGACTTTGTGGAGGTCATTAATAAAGATGTTGAAAAGTAATGGACCCAGAATGGAACCCTGTGGGACTCCTATTTTGTTTGACAGGTAATCAGATTGAACTTTTTTCCACTTTACAGATTGGTGTCTATTATTTAGGTATGATGTAAACCAGTTGATGGGGTGTGGGGCCACAGCCATGTTTAGTCAATTGGGTCAGAAGTGTAGTATGTGAAACTGTGTCAAAAGCCTTAGATAAATCCAATAGGATTCCTGATGTAGGGTGACCTGTGTCTAAGGCTCTGTTGACAGTATCAGTGAAGGAGAGCAGGGCTGTAATGGTGCTGTGCTGTGGGCGAAAGCCATGCTGAGTGGGAGACAGGAGATCATTGTCAATAAGGTACTTGAGTAGTATGTGTACACACTTCTCAAGTATTTTGGATAATGGAGAAAGTATAGAAATGGGGTGATAGTTGGAGAGGTCATGAGAGTTTCTGCCTTTATGTAGGGGGAGTGATAATACATTTTTTTCCATAGATGTGGAACAGCCTTCTGTGAGAGAGCGGTTTATAAGAATACTTACTGGATATGCAATTGCATTTGCAGCTAGTTGTAAGTATTCTGTGAGAAGGTTATCTGTGGAAAGATAGCAGGGTTTGAGCTTTTTTAGTAGTTTACATATAAGGAATGTGGGTACAGGTTGGATAGAAAATGAGTGAGTTGTGAGAGCATCGGAATTTTTGTCAGGAAGAAGAGGTGAATTGCCAGTTTGTTCGGAGTTGTATGTATTTTGGGAGTGTGGGTTTGAGTTTGTTGGGGAGTCTTTGATTAAGTTTTGAATGGTGGTAATGAAGTAGGTATTGAAGTTGTGGGAGATTTGCTGAGGGTTTTATCAGGTGTGGGAGATGAGAGTAGAATATGAGAGAAAGAGAATCCTTCAAAGGGACTGACAGAGGCCACATACTCCTTAGAATCAGAGTCTGTCCCTATATCATATCAAGGTTCAACAACATGAATCAATTCAGTAAATGAGGAAAAGCTTTCTTTTACTAGTAACAGCTATGCTAAAGGGGTCCAGAGCTTGCAGTAAACCCTGGGCTAGTTTCAATAAATTACTTCCATCCAGCTCAGGAGAAAACTTATGTTTCAGCTTTTGTTTCTTTTTAGCAGAAATTTCTGAAAAAAACAGATTGAGTGTTGATAGCCATTGCTTCCCTGGGAAAGGGTTCAACATTCTGACAATAGAGCTAAATATTCTCTGCCCTTTCTTCCAAGATTGACAAGAGTGTCACTTCCCCTACCAAACAGTTGCAAAGGATTTATCTAACTCTTGGTTTATGGTGGCTGTAGAGATTATAATAGAAATTCAAGGGAAGAAAAATGAGTGGTCTGTGGAACCAGCTTTAGACACTCCAGAGACACCCATCAGTGGCTGAGGCAATTAAGAAACATGCTGTGTTGGCAAAGGCTGTTTAGTGATGTTTCTTTTTTTGTTTTTTCCACAGATGAAAAAAGGTAGGACTGAGGAACTGGTAGGTTATTCCATGGTCAAGCCAAAAATGTGCAAGATTCCCAGTTAAGCTTAACACCAACATTTGGTAAAAAGTATCACAAATGAGTTTGTCATAAAAAAACACACATGCACACACACACACACACACACACACACACACACACACACACACACACACACACACACACACACACACACAGTAAAAAGGCACTTAAGACACTTAACCCAGTTTCAAACGTAAATTAAGCATCAGCACAGGATCCCCCAGGAAAAATAAAAAAAAGTAAATAAGTGACTCTCCTAAATGAAGCAGCATAAAAGTCCATGAGACAATTGGTAAAATGTTTTCACCTTGCCAAAATTAAATTTTAGTACAACAAAAAATAAATAAATAAAGATGAAGGATTTTACATGGAAGGGAAGACATTTTTTTGCTCGACTATGGTGCAACCTACCACTTCCTCAGTCCTACCTTATCTGTTCAATCAAGGAACAGCTGTAGTCAACCTTTGATCTTCTGAAGTCTGCATAAAGAGAGCTCTCTGCAGTGGCAGGGAAGTTCCAAAGGGCTTGCCTCCAAAATCTGACTTTTTGTCAGCCTAGCTATAGCTGACTAATGGTATGAGTGCGTGAAAGCTGCCCTGAAGTTTTGGAAGCTGGCAGGACACAGCCCACATAATTTAGGCTACCACGGCAGTGGCCAAATGAAGATCAAAGAAAATACTGCACTTACTTAAAACAATAAAAAGTACTAACATTCACACAAAGCACTCCCTCAGATGTAAAACAGCACAAGTCTAAAAACATCTTAAACAAGAATCAATAGATTACATGAACAATACAAATAACCTCATAAGCTCACCTAAAACATCTCTTTGGGATGCAAGATAATCAGTTGCTTAATGATGTCAATTTCAGGGAAAGATTTATGCTAGTACAACTAATCAAAGCAGGGAGTCTTTATGCTCTCTATTAAATAGCCCATTTATATTAAAAATTCTCAGTTTATGCTAGCAAACTGCTAGATCTTCTCATGAACAAATTGTAAAACAGTGAAAATAAATTTATGCTTTGCTTTCTTCAAAATGTATATAAAGAGCACATATATGTACCCTCTTTCTAATCACACAGATGTTCACAGATATGTTTAATGAACTTTCTATTTGGTTTATCAACATGCGTTTAAATATGTTACACATCTTGTCAGATTAGTATGTCCGCTAATGATTTTAATACAAGTCTTTTATTTGCAACTGGATGTGTGAATATTACTTCTATACAAATATTTACATTATTCCCATCTATGGCAAGTTACAATGCACTTTCATTGACAAGAGTTCCATTTCTTTAAAAATATTTTTTTCCTTTTAACATCGTCTTTTAAAATTTTCTGTTCTTTTATAAATACATGTCATCTTTTCAGCTCTCTCATATACAAGTCCCTCAAAAGAATGCGCCAGTGTTTTTGTATGATATTCTGTCCTGTGTGCCTATTAAGATAATGTTAACCCCATCACTCCTGTGTTTCATGGCTTTCAGCATTTCTTTAGCATAACCTCTTGAACTAAAATCATGTAGGTTGCTGCTCTAATATACTCATATTAGTGTTGAACCTAGATAGTCAAAGCATCTGTCCCTTGACCACATTCTTAAACATAAATGATGGGTGCATACTCATTTTGTATAAATAAGTGTTGTTTATAAGCACTGGCATATACTTGGATTTTGTGAACTAAGTATTGCTCATAATTCCCAAAATACTTTTTTTCTATTCTTTTGTGATTAGTGCAATTATAGAAATCATCTTTAATCATGTTGACATTAACATGACAAATTTCAGAGCTGCAGAATCCCACAAAGGGTCACTGTAGCTTACACCTATAAGAATTTTTGCAAATCCATTAAAAATGCAAACATTGATACTTTAAACTGGTATTTTATGTCCCTGTCAGATTTCCTTCTGTTGTTTGAGGGAAAGAAGACTGTATACTCTCAGATTATATGATGACTGGTCATATAATGCCAATCCCCTCACCCAATACATAAATGAAAGAAGACATAGCACCCACTATCCTATATCAGTGGGTTTCAAAATCCAGCTACGGAGTTCTGTTAATTTGCACTTGACTCCTACAGTGCCATCAGGAAGAATCATCACCCATAGCTAATTAGGTAAGTATGAAATGGAAGTAGATTGCCAGACCTAATATCTGTATCACAAACAAAGCTGCACATGCATATATGGACAATCTAGAGTCACCTTTCCACCTACCACATGTCTTTGGGATGTCGGAGAGAACAGGAACACCTAGAGGAAACCCACACAAACATTCCCCACAGAAAGCACCATAGCCAAGACCTGGAAAACCTCTTGTTGGGAGACATCATTGCTACTTACTGTGCCATTGTTAGACCAAAGGGATTCAAATGATGCATGATTTAAAAAGTTTGCTTTATATCTCAGGTGCATCCATATGTAAACCCATTTAAGGAAATGCACACATATTGTGCACTCTCTCTCTTAAAAAAGTATCATTACATCATCGGCACTCTTAAGGTACTGAAAAATGTCAAGTTAAGGAAGGCACTAGCTAGCATTCAGACACATAATATCCAAGTAGCGCACCGCTTGAAGCACTTGTAAGCTAATCATAGATGTAAGCAAGAAGTAGACAGTGACTTCAGGGTGAGCAAAGGACCACAGAAGAAAGCAGATTCACAGTGACAGACTGAACAGCAGTACTATCGTAGCATATGGCAGGAGAAATTCTACAATAAAGATGTGACAGCTAAGGCATGATAGTGTGACAAAGTCAGTGTGTGTCAGTACGAACCTGTAGCCAGCAGCAGATGATTACAAGGAGAGTGTCACAGCTCAGCACAGTAGTCAAAACAGACCAATACTGGTATGCACAGCAAAGTGGCACCTCTGTTCAACATATAAATGGAATAGACAGATAAGTGTGAAAGGGGAGAACAACTGCAGGTAAACATAGGATAACAATAAGACATGAGAGAAGAAGAATATTTTCTATGGGTCAAAGCCTTTTTATTTGTTTAAAGGATAGGTAGAAAAGGTCCCAAGATATGGCTCTGAGTGCTATGGATGGGGAAGAGCAGGTAACATGGGAAGACAAACACACATAGAATAGAGACAGATGTATGGGTGGTATAAAGAAAAGGTGAGGAAGACTGTGCATGAACACAGGCATGGTCAGCTCGTTATGGCAAGGGTTGGACAAAGTGACATAAACTGGGAAGAGGATAGAGTTGGTTTCTGGCATGGTTGGTTGCCAGAACAACCAAGATTGCGGCAATAGAAACAAAAAAGAAATGGCTGCGGGTAAAACCAAGGTGCAAGAAAATAAGTAAAAATATAAACACAATGCACCAAGGTAACACACAACAACAAGTATGTATACAGCATTTTATATTTTATTCATACCATTACTATGCTCATGTTGTAACTGTCTCTTTAAATAACCTTTGGTGTATGACATCATTAATTCATGAGATAATTGTTTTTTTACCTATTTAAGCAGTGCTTTTCACTTGATCTTTGTCTGATGAAGCAACTATTGTTGCAAAAGCGCTCACCTCTGTCTTTTACTTTTTGTTTTTATTAAATGTTATTGTGTGTTACCTTGATGCATTGTGTTTACAAGATTGCGGCAATCCCAGGCATCATTTACCAGGTTGGGTGATGTTATGTGCCATTTGCTCCTCTGGAGGCCCAATGGGTGGCTCTACCAGTCATTCCAGAAGGTCTCCTTCCTCTAAATGCAGGAATCTGGTTTCACAGTCATGACCACAATTTGTGCCCATTTACTTGGGTACCAGTGAAGACTCCTATGGTCCACTTTTAGAAGAGCAGATATTATAGCAAACCAAGTTAGCACCTTTGACTCTTCCAAGACATCTCCAAATGGACCCTTACCTACCCTCCTCAGATACAGAGCTGGTCAGCACTGCTAACCCAGTGCCAGATGCAGAGTCCAAAGGAGATTAAGATGAGCATGGACTCTCCTCTTCTTAGACCTCCAGAAAGATGACACAGTGGCAAAGATACCACACATGCATGCAATACAAATACATCTGCAGTTCAGTGGAACACAGAATGTATACAGATCCACTACTTGGAGAGGTATCCCTGCCTTATACAACACCTAACAATAATAAACCTTGGTTTCTCAGCAGTTGTATAACAAACCATGGACTGTTAAGTATATTTATTCAACAGTGCACAATCTAGATAACAATGGGCCAACCAAAAAACAGATTTACAGTTCTTGTAAGTACCACTCTTCTGAGCCCCTGCCTCCTTTTATCAGAGTAGGTCAGGGTGGCACTACCTCAGATCATTGTAGTGATGATGGTTTTGCTCCTTAGTATGACTGTTACAGGTGGGATCACTTAGTGCCTTTGCCACCTAACAGCCCATGTTTGCTTTCTTCAGAGGGTCACCATAGTAGCCCATTGAGTACTCCTTAAATTCCCTTGGCAAGGAGAAAGGAAAATCCTGTTCAACATGACAAACTGTATATAAATCTTGTTTTACAGCTCCCAGAAGCAGCCATGACCTCTTATTAGGTCCATTCATGCAGCAGTATAATAACCTCATGCACACAGATGCATGTTTGTGAGTCACATGCCATACAAAGCACAACTGCAGTGTTGTGGTGTGTGTACTCATGCTAAATGATGTACAGGAGTCCTGTTGATAAGTACAGATAGTGTGTTATGCACAGGCAGCAATTCACAAACACTGGCATTATCTGGCTTAATTTGCATAGCCACAGCACAAACTGCCTGCTGCTAGCAGAATATACAACAGTGCCACAAACTTGCAAACCACTCCTTATAACTGTAGAACTATAATATAGAGGAATGTGACTAAAATCTCTGTGCAACTGCAGCTTTACAAGCCTAAGGAAGGATTCCTGTCTAGTAAGGCACCTCATCCACAAGGCTGAAATTATTTTTTTGCTATCAATGAGAATGAGACATATGTCTTTACGTGTAAATGGGACCCCATCATACTAACATGGCATGGAAGTGGGGAGGGAACAAGGTGCAATCATAGGATACAGTGGGGCTTACATGTCAAATGGGATCTGGGGTTCCAGATCCATATTGGAAGGAACTGGTACAATAGTAAAAAAGGAGGGCTTGAGGCTATGAACAGCAGCAAATGTAGCAATTAAGCAAGTCCATACAGGAGTGAGGAGGCCGTGATCACAAACACATACTTACGCAAAGCTGTGACACGCATGTGCCAGCTTTGTATGCGCACCCACTGAATGACATGTTTTGTCCTTGAGTTTCCAGATACTGGCATAGCTACCCAAAGGAGACAATGTCTACAAAAGTTCATTAGCCAGGAGAATGAACCGCTACTGTACACCCTCCAGATATAATATGACACTGCATTCTGAGCAAAGGTGCTGCAGGCAAACATTACCAGGACCAGATCTGGCAGGTACTGGTGCAGGATGAGAATGTTATGTTCACTACAATAGGTCACAAGAAGTGTTACAGATTCACTGATATAATACTCTGTGCAAATGAAAACACATTGGACATTGCAGCAGATGAAACACAAAAGTGGCCAACAGAGGTAAAGGAGCTTCTGAAGTTGTTTGCCAGCCAGTGGCTTTTGACCTTCATATTTGGGTAGCTTCAGTATGGGAGCAGGCCTGGCACCAACAACCCATGTGTTAGTAGGGCAAACAGCAGGCTAATAACATTCATCATCTCATTTACACCTATAGTGCCTTTCTTGTATTCTTCCAGTTAATGTCCATAGCTCCTTACAGTGTCCAGACTTTTCTTGGGTCTGACTTTTTAACTAATTGACTTACCAGGCAGAAATAGAAAGGCTAAGGATTAATAAAATGGCACTAAGATTGTTAATCTAGGGTTTCCTGCAGTAGAAAATACTTGATTATAATAGGCTTTTAAAGATGATTTTTCAGGACACTAAATTGGTCCTAGGTATGAGTGGGTGCATGTGTGTGCCTTCTGTGGAAGGTTGGGTGCCAGGCTGGGAACTCGACACCGTAAAACTCCACTTCCACTCATGAGTGGACAGGTGATCTGCTGTGGCAACCCCTAAGTGGGAAAAGCCAAAAGAAGTAGTAGTAGTTCTGGAATACATGAATGTGTGCAACTGTAAGAGGTGCAACATTCCACACCACATAGGCATTAATGAGTTATAGGAGACTACAGCACAATCTATGGCATGACTCAAGAGAGGAATTCACCAAGGTCCATCTGCACATCTTCCTTCCAGTCAGTTCTGGTATGCAAATGCAATATCCTGCACAAGGTACATCTTCCAATGTATTGTATAGCACTGCTCGCATGTGTACCGCTATGCATGCTACAAGAAGATATGAAAGCATGTGTATACATGTGTGTGACTGCCAGAGATGGCATGAATTTTCATGCTTTCTTTGGTTCCACCACAACAGAACAACAGAGGTCTGATGTTAACAAGGTACATGCAGTGACTCTGCCTACATCTGCACTCAGAATTACAGAGGACACACTACCACCTTGACTCCAAAGCTGTCCCTGATGTCAGTGCATCATTAAATCAACCAATGAATGTGCAGGTCAGCATTGCAGTCACAGTTACAGACACAGCCACTACAATCAGCACTGTCGAAATGGTGAGTATGTCCAATATCTTGTAGTAGGACATGCAGTGACTGCACAGTGAAACAACTGTGCTCCAGAGGAAGCTGGTGGCAAATATTGCCTTCATAGGTGGATCCATATGTCACATTTCAACTAGCATCCAATCTGCCTCCACAGACTATGATCATTGGTGGCAATTGATGTAAGGCAATCAAGAGCAGAACATCCCATGTCAGTCTACACAACCCCCCTGGGGAGACCATTAGTGTTACTTGCAGTTTCATTACCTTCCACCATTGGCTATGGGTATCATTCAGGTCATAGACAACACCACTGCTCAACCTCAACATACGGGATGTTTCCTCAGGAGGAGGCACACATCCTGTAATGATATCTCCCTTCCCTGCTGTAGAGTTGATCCAGCCCTAACACTGCAAGCCATAACTCTCACCCTGCCTTTCTACTACTGCTGTGGCATGCATGGCAGACCCTGAAATGATTGTTATCTCCTGTTCCATTTGTTAATAAAGTGCCATGTTGTAGAACATGGTACACAGCAAATATCCTACTGTGTATGTAGAGACTATATTGTGGTGCCACTTCAGATGTGTCTAAATATCAGAAGCATCCCTTAAGTAGCCTGAGGACCCATTCTGTAGTGGGTTTCCACATGAGCTGTATTACAGAACATTTCCTATGTAGTTCAAGGGTTCATACCAGGGACATCAACAAAGGCTATAAAACATACCTGTGATCACCTGCAACACAGAATAAACATATTATATGGACCGTGGTTCTACCTTGTATAGTGTCTGTGCACATAGACCTGACTAAACTGGCATGTGTGCACATACCAAGCCAGTATCAGAATTATCCCAGCAGGAAATATTGGTATAGGTAATAACTGTGTCATGTACAGCATACATGTGCTCTGCCTGGGTTGTTCATAAACACATTGTAAATATAGCCCTTGGTATTACAGACCACTTCATAGGATCATAGGAAGTTACTAGGCTACTGGCCCTGAGGCCCTTATAAGCCTAGCCAAGAGTCTAGCCCATGTTTAGACAAATCAGCACCCAATGTCCTTGTCCAGCAGGGACACATGTGGAATCCCAGGGATGTATTTTTTACTTCCCATTCTGTTATCCAGGTTGCACTTAAAAAGAGATAAAGAGGTACTCTGCTTGATGTGGAGAGGGAGTCTGTTCCACAGAATGGGGAGTCTCTAGGACACAAATCTGTCCTGCTAACAAGTCCTATTGATGTTACAGACCAGGTTGAGGCCGCGCATGCGGGTTACTTGAGTGGAGCTTGACTTGCGGATATGCAACAGTTCCATCAAGGCGGGGTCCGAGTTCGCTTTGTATGCCAGACAGAGGTCACCTCTGAGGAGTCTGTATAAAACTGAGTAGAGGGATAGGGCTGTTGGCCTATCTGTGTATGGTAGATTTTTGAAGCCCTGGGTTCTCCTGGTGAGGAACTTCTGTGGTCTCTCCAGCTGCTGCATGTGCTTTACGAGCTATATGCCGAATGGAGCATGTGGGCCATGTAGAAAACTTCCCATACAATGGAAGCAACATGGTGGTCAAAAGTCAGGTCGAGATCAATCTGGTTCCCAAATCCCTCACAACTGATTGCGTTCTTAGGACATTGTTATTAATGTGATAATTTGTGGGGACGTCACTCTCCCCAAAGGGGATGATGATGCATTTTTTTGTATTCAGCTTGAGGTCATGTTTATGGCACCAGTCATTTGTTTGGGTGAGACCCTCTTGGAAGATGTCCACATCACTAGGGGAATTGATGACAGCACCCAGCTTGCAGTCATCTGCAAACTTGGTCAGCCATAGCCCACTGGTTTTGGCCTGCACCTCAGGGAAGTATATCCCGAATAACAGAGGCCCCAAGACCGAACCCTGGGGTTTGCCATTCAATACGGGTCTGCTGCTTGAGGTGGCTTCCCCTATTCTGACTAAGTGGGTTCTATCAGTGAGCCAGTTAGCTACCCATCTGGTAACATATGGATTGATGCCTATTTGAAAGAGTTTATCAATTATGCCCAATTGGGGAATAGTGTCAGAGGCTTTGGCCAGGTCAATGCAGGCAGTGTCCACTTGTCTTCCCCTCATTCATGGCTTTAGTGAATGTCTTAAAAAAGTTGATCAAATTTAACAGACACGACCTCCCCTTGACGAAGCCAAACTGTGTGGGATCGAGTGTTTGGAGGTTGCCAATGTCCTTGTTAATGAGGTCCATGATTATTCGTTCCATCGCCTTGCATATCAGGTTAATTAGGCTGATGGGTCTATAATTTCCCAGATCAGTGGATGCTCCACCTTTGCGTAAAGGGATGACAGTGGCTCCACTCAGCTGGGACAAAGCCAGTACTTAGGCTTTGGTTGAATAGAGTGCCTAATGGTGCTGCAAGTTCCTCCCTGAGTTCATGTAGGATGCAGCCTGGGATGTTATCGGGTCCCATGGAGGATGCATTTTTTGCCTTTGAGAGAATAGTGATGACCTGATCCCTAGATATAAGGAGAAGGGGGCAGGTACTGGGAATGTCCTGATTTATTGATTGGGGGTCAGAGGGGCAAAATTTTCACTGCATCTGCCAGCCAACAAGTTTGCTATAGCTACGGCATTTGTATATGTGGTGTCCTTCCAGTTCTGAGCAGATCTGAGTGCTACCTTTGAGATTACGGACATATGTGAAGAAGGCCTTATGATTGCCTCTGGTAGATGTGGCCAATTTGGACTCAAAGTTTGCTTTGGAGGATTTCACTAGTGCTCTTATTTGCTTGTTTAGGCACTTGGCAGTTCAAAGATGGAAGCCCTTCCTGTTTATGTATCACTGGCCATCTGTACCAGCTGGAGCCTTGATAGCAATGCAGGTGCAATTTATGGCACACAGAATGTCGGGGAAATAAACTATCTCACAGAAGGCTTGCATGGTGTGTTAGTCATCTCCTTTGGTGTCTTGGGGAACCAGATATGTTCCTTGTCATTATATCTCATGGTATAAGATGATATCAAATAACTTGTTTAGGATTCATGAGGCTGACATCTGTAATATCTCTAAAGTCTCTCATAAGTTGTTTGAAGATCCCTTTATTATGCTACACATACTTTTGTATACACAGGAATGGACATACCATGCATACTTCTGCTTGCAAGCAACACAATTCGACTAGACCCTTACATCCTTATCCACTCAGATAGGGCTATGTCAGGGGCTGTCTGGACCTACTCCTCTAATGTACATAGCTGCAGCATATGTCATTGGAAGCAGTGGCAGAGACAGCAGATCCCAATACATTCTATACAAATGCTACAATTTATAGCATAACTTTCTCCAAGTACACCACAAATCAGGGTGTTCAGATGGATAAGCTCCGTCATGTAGTGCCATGTTTTTATTCTACATATCTTGGTATTCAGATGGGTAAACTCAGCCATGTAGTGCCACATTTTTATACATCTCTGAATCAGAATTCCATTTTTGAGTTCCTCCGTTTGCATATTCCACGTGGCTTACTTACATGGGGTTTCTCATTTGCATGTCATTACATCAACTTTAGCACGCACTGCATACAGTACTGTTTTAACTATTGCACATACTCACAGTCTGTGTTTTACAATCAGCCACTTCCTGCAAATGGTTGCTATCCCTCCTATTTTGCACTGTGCTAATACTGTGTGAACCCCAGTCATTTTTTGCAGGGGATTTGCATATCCGTTTGTTTTTGTAGTGCTGCACAAGTCGAGAATGAGCTAGGATTTCTTAGCTGAAGAGCTACTCAAATATTTTTTTTTAATGTTGTCATGCATGAATTTATTAGTATTTATGTGAACTAGGTCATAGTGGTTGTTTTGCCATCGCTAACATTACAGAATCAAAACTGAACTACAAAGTAGTTGCAACCTGCATGAAAATAGTAATAGAATATAACAAAGCACAAGCATCACAAATTTTGCAATATGTTGAACCAATAATTGTTACCGATTACCAGCAAGCAGCTCAGCTATAAAGCAAAAAAATAAATAAATAAATATATAAATAAATACACCAGCAGAAGCTCAGTTGTACGAAGCACTGCATAAAGTGCAACTGAGAAAAAAATCAATGTTACCTGAGGTCACTTGTGTTGCCCATCTAGAAGAACCAGTATGAGTACATTTGTTACTCTGTGGTTCGTACAGTAAATCCTGTTTAAGGATAGTGCCTGCAGGAGATATGAATAGTTAAATGTTAGTGCATCTGAAGAGAGTGTCATTGTTCTAATCATGGCAGGAAGCAAGAAACTCTGGGGCCCAAACAACAGCAGGTTTAGCTTTCAGAGAAGAAATACTGATAGACTGATACTAATTGTGAGAAATGTAGTCATATGTACAGGTGAAATGACCGAGTGGTCTTGTTGAAGACGGAAAGTAATATAGGTTAAGCAGTATAAAGACAAAAATTTAGTTTATTTATTTACGTAGCATTTAACAGGGAAATTCTGACTTGGAACAAAGCCAATTTTCAGTGGAGGCCCAAGGAGAAACGTTACAGATGCATGTAAGTAAGGTGACTGTGGTGATCAGCCAGCTTTTTGCAGAATAAAACAACAATGTACTTTTTGTAGAAATGAAACATGACTCCACATGTCTCATGCTCTAGCACAGTGTTAATATTT
The DNA here is from genome assembly GCF_019279795.1 of Protopterus annectens. NCBI lineage: Eukaryota > Metazoa > Chordata > Ceratodontiformes > Protopteridae > Protopterus > Protopterus annectens. The sequence continues at coordinate 1,026,463,402 of NC_056739.1, read as the reverse complement.
TAAACATGCTTCCTTCATTTACTAGAACAATAATCTACAGGTATAGCACCAAAGTTCATACAGCATTATGTGTACTTTCACAGAGCATCATACTAAGGTTTATACATGTATTTTACATGCAAGAGCATTTCCTATGGATATTAGGACATTGCATTTCACTATGGATGAGAATAGCTTGCACAGTCCTTTCAAAAGAGTTTCAGACTTGTACTGCAGCCGTTACTTTAATGTACTTATTACCCAGCTCTTACTGAGTTGGTGACCATGTGGTGAGGACACCAAGTCCAAAACACCAACATACACTTCATTTAAAAACTGATAGATACAATATGTGCATTCTTCTTCTTCTGGCTTTTCCCGGTTAGGGGTCGCCACAGCGGATCACCTGTCCGCTCATGATTGGCAGTAGAATTTTACGGTGTTGAGTTGCCAGCCCAGCGCCCAACCTTCCACAGACGGCACACACACGCACACACTCACACCTAGGGCCAATTTAGAGTGTCCAATCCACCTACAGCATGTCTTTGGGATGTGGGAGGAAACCGGAGCACCCGGAGGAAACCCACGCAACCACAGGGAGGACATGCGGACTCCACACAGAAGTCACCCCATCTGAAGATCGAACCGGAGAACCTCTTGCTGTGAGGTGACAACGCTAACCGCTGCACCACCGTGGCTGCCCAGATACAATATGTGCATTAAAAGAGCAAATTTAATTAGCCTAATGAGCACTGTAAAAAGATAGTAATTTAACAAAAGCAAAGATTTTTAACCAATACAAAACAAATAAGTACACAGTATAGTGAGTTATCCTAACTCAAATCACAGCTACAGCCAACAAACATGAGAACTGCAGCATTTACAGAGCATGTATGAGGCCATTGTATGTAGATAACAATGTACTTCATTATACAATCTGAGGTTATGTACTTCCAAGAAATTATATGGTCATACGTACTACTCAAACTTGCCTCTCAGTTGTCATTAATTTCACAGATTGCCTAGATGTTTGCCTCATTTTTAGTTTTTTCCTCACCAAATTTGTGGTTTTCTGACAAATCATTGAGGAGTCATTGCACAGATATTTGGGTTTCAGAGTACATATCCTTCATAAAATGCATGTTAATGTAGAACATGTTATTTTAGCAATGTTCTAAGTTTATAAGAGCAATATTTAAAATGTCTGACTGTGGGGCATTATCCCCACATTTTTTGCTTTGTCCAGAATTTCTGTGCTAAGAGATTGAGGGGTGTGGTCACAAAGCAGACTGCAGTATTCCGTGAGCCCACTGATGCAGATCATACCTCAGCAGTAAGTGATGTTCAGGAATTTACTCTAAGTAAACAAGTTTACACTTTTACAGCAATTAAAAAATAGTCAACTTAGTGTACAACAGAAGTACTGTTAGCACTTTCATAAAAAAATAAGACTCCATCAGAACAAAATGACTAATCCACCAGTGCTATGTTATTTAAGCTTATTACATTTATTGTGAAAGGCACATGATAGAAATATAATTATTCAAACCAGAAGGTTTGTCAGCATCCAAAACAAGCTGCCAAAACTGTTTCCTCTGCAAATTTTTATTTATTTATTTCCTTTACATTTGTTAACCGAGAAAGTCCACTGGACACAGGTCCTTTTTCAATGGAGGCCCGGGAAGAAAAGCTCCACAAATTACACAACAACTAATATCACTAGCGTTACACAATATACAATTTGATTATAACAAATACAGAAATAATACATCATTTTGAAGAAGAAAATACAAGTATAAAATTTATATACATACAGGTGAATCAGCAATATATATATATATATACACACATATATATATATATATATATGTATATATATATATATATATATATATATATATATATATATATATATAAACAAAGAGTATAGGGAATATTTAAAAATCCTATTTCATAGAAGTAGATACAACAACATAGGGGTTGTAATCATTCAGATAAGGTGAACAGAGAATAGAGTATATGAAGGTAGAAGTAGCCTGTACAGGTACATAGCCAAGTAGTATTGAGGTGAGTTTTTAGTGATTTCTTAAACTGTGTTAAAGAACAGATGGAAGATATGTGGGTTGGTAGTGAGTTCCATATTTTAGTAATGAAGTTAGAGAAGAGTGATTCCCCTGCTGTGTTACTGGCTTTAGTTACTTCACGAAGGAATTTATTACTGGAGCACTGAGTCCTGTTACCAGAGTAGGGATGAAGTAGGTTTTGCAGTGCAGGTGTTTTCTCTGATTGATACAGAATTTTATGAGCTAGAGTAAATTGATTGTAATGTAAGAGCTGGGGAAACTCTAGCCAGTTGAGCTGCTTTAAAGCTGTGCAGTGGTGTGGTCTATATGGGGCAAACTTGGCTATTTTGTTGTACTAGGAGACTAGTTTAGCTAGGACAGTCTTTCTGAGGTTAGTAGGAATAGGGGAAGCATAGAGAAATGTAGAGATCAGATTAGTGCATGTTATGGTGGACTTTGTGTATTTGGTAAGATACTGCCTATTTCTATAACAGGTGCCCATTTTTTATGTACTTTCTTAATGGTCTAGGAGATGTGAATATACATTTCAAGTTATTGTCCAGTCTTGACTCCAAGAAGTTTGGTGTGTGCTGTGAGAGAAATAATAGTATTATTAGTGGACATGATGTTAAAGGTGGGGTCTAAAGAGGTGGATCTAGTAGGTTTGAAGAGAAGAAGTTTAGTTTTACTAGGGTTCAGAATAAGTTGGATTCTGGATACCCATGTTTCAACCAAGAGAAAGGATTCTTGTTAGTGTTAGTGTACGGAGTTCATGTAATGAAGAAGCTGTACATATTAGTATAGAATCGTTTGCATATTGTATGACAGATGCATGTGGAGTAGATGTGTGGAGGTTGTTAGTATAGAGAGTGAAAAGTAGTGGGCCTAGTATGGAGCCTTGGGATACTCTAAAAGTGACTGGAAGAAGAGGTGAGAGTTCTTACTGCCACAATACTGCTTGTTGGCGGCCAGCTAAATACCTTTGGAACTATGCCATGGTGGATTTACTAAGTCCTAGATCAGAAATAGCTTTGATAAGTACACTATGTCTGGCCATATCAAAGGCCTTAGACAGGTCAAGAAAGGTAGCAGATACAAATTTTACATTGTTTCTGTGGTTGTTTACTGTATTGGTGAAAGACATTGCAGTGGTGGTGGTACTGTGAAAGGGACAAAAGCCATGTCGAGTGTGACAGGAGTTTGTGGATATGCAATAGACCATAATTTGGGTATGTATGCATCTCTCCATGATTTTGGCTATAAGGGAAAGAATAGCTGTTGGTCGGTAGTTGGTCAGTTCTGTAGAATTACCTCCTTTATGAAGAGGGATAATATGTGATATTTTCCAGATTTCACGGACAAGGACTTCAGACAGGTATATATGTTAGAATGACTATTGGGTAGGCAACAGCATCGGCAGCTATTTGTAGAAATTCTGCTGGCAATTTGTCTGATGCTAGTGTTGTGGGCTTAAGTTTAAGGTATTTTCCTATCTTTATCAATAGAGAAAGGTGAAATGTGTTGTTGTTGCTACAAGTTTTGCTGGGTTCTATGGTAGGGGGTTGTTTTGCTGGTTAGATAGGGCTAGAATGGTCTCAGTAAAGAATTTGTTAAATTGTGTAGCTATGCTCTCTGATGTGTTTACCGAGGTAAGGGAGGGAGTACTACATTTACTTGGTAGGACAATTTTGTTAATCATTGCCCAGAACTTTTGAGGACTGTTATGATGGTTTATTTGTAGATTGTAGTAGCAATTAATCTTGTCAAGTTTACTAGTTTTTTAGCTTTATTCTTTTTTGATGATGTTATTAGTGAAGTATGCTGCAAGAGACAGGATCACTTTGTACCAATTATTCATATGGATAGGCTCTGACAGTTCAACACATGAGAATATAAAAGTAAAATGAGACTGAATTTTAAAAAAAACTCTGTGCCTTACTATTTCCAAAGATAATCGTTCAGTAAAAGTCACTAGTTTTAGGAATTCAGCATCCAGAAAAGTTGTACAGTACTCTGTGCCCCAGTTAGAGTAAGAAGTCAGAGTACAGCAACGAATATTCAGTTTACTGGGTCTTTAGAGTACTACTATCAAAAAATTATGAAAAATACATTATTTTCCATTTAGACTATTTGGTATAAACAAAAGGAGGTAAACATAACTGTTAGTTCTGCTGTTATCTGCTTCTAGTGGCAGTCTAAAATCAGTTTTACTACCAGACAGCCCAAAGTTTCAGGACATTTTGTAATGTTAGCAGACCAAATAAAAAAAAAGGAAACAGAAAAGATTTTCACCATTCATAATTTAACTTGGTAACAGCTTGTCATTTCCAAAAGCAGGTCAAGGGATAAAACCAGTGCAGACTATGCCGTGAATAGCTAATGTCAACAGTAATCAATGGCGTTATGTAAAACTAAAATGTTACCAGTGAAACAGTTATAGTTCTCCGACGATAAATCCATATAGTGTGGAACAGTGATGGTCACTGTATAATTAAAAGTGAGCTTGCGGTGCAGTTGGGTAACATAGTGCATAGTGCATTACCCACTCATTGTCAATCACAAACTGTTCCTAATCCTAATGTTTTCGTTTTCAAAATTCCGTGGCATGATGCATTCTGATCTCAGTGAGAAATGTTCACGTCTAATTAAAAATCACCATGTACTTTTGTTTTTTATTTTCCTACTTGACAAGACTCAGTAAACTAGTGCTATATTTAAATTGTTCTGCATATAAAATGGGAATGGGAATAAAACCTGCATTATTGAAACACAGATCTGCTGTAATAAAAGGAGCATGATTATAATGTATAATTTTGAAACACATCATTCTATTGCATACCACAAAAACATAATCCAATTTTGGCTGATAATATTAAAAATTGGTAAGGAAGTGCACACTGCTAGAATTGCTTTATAAAATGTTTCATTAACCAGAATAGCTTGAGGCACTCAACACTACTTGCACTGCTTAAAATCAATCTACTACATTCATAGGACTGTGAATCAAATTTGCTTCTTTAAGAGACAAGCTAGTCACTATGTCACGTAAAGAAACAGGATCAGGCACTGATCTGAAATGCAGTAACAGGATAAGGAAGGGAACTATAAAATTCATGACATGTTAAAAACATGCAGTTATTAAGATAGTACTCGTGTATCCTTCATGAGGGATGCCAGCAACAATCTGTTCACCAGTCCAGGAGACACTAAAAGGTACATTGAAGGACGTCCAGCAGCCCTGCAGAAGCTGTACTGCTCCCCACACATCCTACAATGAAAGAGGAAGATGAACCCACCCTAGAAGAAAGAAAAGCATGAAGGAAAGTGAAGTCAGGGTAAGCAGCAGGCTCAGATGAGGTCATAGCAGAAATAATCAGGATGTTCAATGAGTTAGGAGAGAAATGGCTCCTGAGGGTTCTCATTCCAGTATGATTGGTGAGACATATTGCAGGGGCTGCAAAATAAACACTCTAATTTCACTGTCCAAGTAAAAAGGGGGTGTTCATAACTGCAGACAGTACACAGATCAAACTTTTTGCCACTGCTTGAAAGTGCTGGAGATGATGATTGATAAATTATTATGCATAATAATCAAAATAAAGATGGGAAATAAACAGTCCAGCTTCACATCAGGATGCAGTACAACTGACCTAATGTTTGTACTGAGAAAGACAGTGGGAAAGAAGTTGGAGATTAAGAAAGAGTTCGACTGGGCATTTTTAGAGTTAGCGGTAGGTACACAAAGTCCTAATAATTTGTGCATTCCTGCAAAGGTTGTGAATCCCAGAAACATTAGTGTAATTATTAAAATCAATGTACAAGGACCCAATGATAGATGTAATGAGAGTATTTGGAGGGGTACTCAGTGGGAGTGGGTGTGCCTGTGGGTTCAGCCCACTCCTACACATACTGGTGACGGACATTAGCAGGCAGGGCACAATAGATCAGCAAAGCCACTGTAAGCAGATAGTGCGACTCTGCAAGAAGACTGAACAGGAGCTTCAGAAAATAACAGGGGACTGAAATGCAAAACTGAAAGCACATGGAATAAAAATGACTGCAAATACCGCAGTGGTCATTTCAGCAAATGGGACAAATCAGAAGAAGCTGAAAACTGTGACAGAAGAGAACAGGTTAACATCTTCATCTATCTGGGAGGTACAGCAGAGGAGATATGGTCTAAATAAGTCAAAGCTAGAATCAGAGGTGCTGCAGACACCTCATACTACATGTCCGGGGTAGTTTGTAACAGAAGAATGCTAAAGATTATACAAAATAGTGGTTGACCACTGCCTCTGTATGACACATAAACCAGGACAGTTAAGGAAGAGCAGCTGATGAAGCTTGAAGTGATGGAGATGAAGTGCGCAAGATTGGTGGTAAGATTTACACTTTGGAGAAAGATAAACTAACAAGGACATTAAAGCAAAATCCAAAAGAAGTCCAGTTGCAGAAGTAAAGAACAATAGATTATGGTGGTTTTGTCACATGTATGGAAAAGCAGATGATTTGGTAAAGAAGATTTAGAAGAAACATGAAGAAGGCAGGAGACAACAAGAACGTCCAGCAAAGAGATGGATGGACTATGAGAGATGACCTGTGACAGTCAATCGTGATTGTCAAAAAAAGATAAGATAGTGGCACTGAATCAAGCGATGTTAATATAGCAGACAGCACCCTGAACCCCATATAGAAATAGGGAAATGGGTACTGAAAGTTAAGAACAAGCAGTTTCTTTGTGAGCCGCAGAGCAGAAATGACAACACAATCATTCCATATTCCAGAGTATAATGTATTGATGTATAGCATGTATTATGGGACTTCATCTGAGTTTTCATAAAACATGTCCTGAGATTTTATATGGGTTCAACTACATACTAATTAAATGGTGTTCCACTCTTAATTTACAGTCTGTTAGTAAACCAATATCCTCAGTAAACTGATTTGTTAAATATTGTCATACTATATACTTTGGGCAAGTGTGTGCAGGTATGTGTCTGTGTGCATGTGGCTATACATGTTTAATTTATATAGGTTTATATTCATAAGCTGGTCATACCCTTTTGTGATAGTTTGCCATGTCACGTGACTGTGTCATGTTTGGTCACACCCTGTTCTGATGTCATCATTTTGGCCATACCTCCCTTGTCCCATTTTAAATTACTAAAAAGGTGGCAAACTTAGAAAGAGCAAGACAGGCTTTATACTGGGGTGCTGCAAGACGCTTTGTGAAAATGGTTGCCCTCTCTGCTGCTGCTGTTTATGAGCTCAGGTACCTGTGATGGGATTTTGACAAATACAACATGAGCAAATGTTGTTTTAAATTTATAGTGTGGAATTTAGCTTTACATAAGTTCATCGGAGTGGGCCGTTGGGCTGAATGATACATAATTGCCACATAGGTGCATAACACTTTAAAGTGATAACAATGATGTGCAACTTAAAGGAAACAAAGAGGGAAAACTGAAACAGACTGCTAAAGTACTTTTTTGCAGGATGCTTTGAACCCTCTTCCCACCACCCCGCACAACATAACATGGTGAGCTGTGCATCTTACATCCCTGGTACTTATATACACTAACTGCTAGACTGCTGTACATCAAAGTAAGAGGAGCTCTCAGAGATACGACAATGTTGAGATTAGTATCTAGGCTGCAGATTCGCACATTAGTATCCATACTGTAGGCTGCAGATTCGCACATTAGTATCCATACTGTAGGCTGCAGATTCGCACATTAGTATCCATACTGTAGGCTGCAGATTCGCACATTAGTATCCATACTCTAGGCTGCAGATTCACACATTTATCCATACTCTAGGCTGCAGATTCACACATTAGTATCCATACTGTAGGCTGCAGATTCGCACATTAGTATCCATACTCTAGGCTGCAGATTCATACATTTATCCATACTCTAGGTTGCAGATTCACACATTTATCCATACTCTAGGCTGCAGATTCACACATTTATCCATACTCTAGGCTGCAGATTCGCACATTAGTATCCAAACTCTAAGCTGCAGATTCACACATTAGTATCCATACATTGGAACATCAAGCACTCCTATTGATCACCTGTCCCACACTCAGGCAAAGTTCTAGGTTTCAGAAATGTATCATTCTAGATCTGGGTACCTCATAGTGTGCCCCCTGTTCAAACTATTAGGATTTGGACCCATCAGCTTTGCAAATCAATGATACTAATACCTTACAGGTTCAAAGTGAGTCTTTTGTGACTTCTCTGTCCAGAGCACAACTATATACATCAGTATATGTATTCAGTATGCCTCAAGCAGGTCTTTGCACATATATATGGTTTCTGGTCAACAGAAACACTTCTGACTATAGGATTTAATGGGGTGGGGGTCAATTGTTGACATGTGTCTTCTAATACACTATAGTACAACAATTTTTGAATGTAAAAACAGAATAGTAAGGTGGGTTTATAAATGCTTGTGTGGAATACAGCCATGAATGAAAGGATTAGGAGACCAGTATCTCCAGAAATGTGCAATCGAGAGTTCTATGGCTTTTATTTTATCATTTCCTTATTTCTGTATAAAATAAGATCATGTTGGGATAGAATGTATAATTCTATCACAAGCTGATTCAGTTACAACACACTAATGCCTAATATAATTAGATGGATGATGCTGGAACAACAACTTGTATTTCTGACTAAATAAATGTGTTAAATCATTCATCACATTTCATTTGCCTAATGACACAATCTAGTGCATTTAAAACTCACCTTCCCTCCTTTCATAGGTTCATAGGTTGGTACTAGGCTATCGGCCCTAGGGCCTATACAAGTCTAGCCATAACAATTCCCTGGATATTTCTTCCCACAATATTTACTTCCCTGGACCCCTGTCTAGCAGGGTGACTGACGTGATCCCTAGGGTGAATTTCCTATCTCCCATCCAATCGTCAAGGTTCCTTTTGAAGAGCGCCAAGGAGGTGCTCTGCTTGACATGTATGGGCAGTCTATTCCAGAGTATGGGGAGTCTCTGGGTCAGGAATCTATCCCTCCAGCATGTTTTGTTCATTGTGATGATCAGGTTTAGATCCCTGGAGCGTGTGGCTCTGAGGGATTGGGATTTCTTTATATGGAGCATGTCCAACAGCTCAGGGTTTGACATGGCCTTGTATGTTAATCAGAGATCGCCTCTGAGTAGATGATATGCCACAGAGTATAGCTGGAGATTTTTAGATGGTCAGTATAGGGCATCTGCTTTAGGCCTGTGATTCTTTTAGTGAGGTATTTCTGTGGCCTTTCCAGCTGTTGCAGATGTCTTGTGAGGTACATACCAAATGGGGCATTGTACTCTATAATGGGTCTAATGAGGGATGAGTACAGTGGGACAATGACCTCCTTTTTTCTGGATGAAAAGCCCTTAGTGATGAAGTGTGCCACATAGAAGGATTTCCTGACTGTTGTGGTGATGTGGTTATCGAAGGTGAGACCACTGTCTACCTGTGTCCCTAAGTCTCTCATCACACTTTTGGTGTTTAGTGTACTGCCACCTATGTGGTAATTCATGGGTACATGTTTTTCCCAAAGGGGATAACTATACATTTCTTGGCATTAAGCTTGAGCCCATGGCTCTGGCACCAAGCATCTGTTTCTGTAAGGCTCTTTTGTAGAATATCCACATCATTTGGGGATTCAATAATGGCTCCCAGTTTGCAGTCATCTGTGAACTTTGTTAGCCAGAGTCCCTTAGTGTTGGCCTGTACTTCAGAGAAGTAGATGCCAAACAAGAGCGGTCCCAGGACTGAACCCTGAGGTACTCCACTTGTCACTTGTCTGGAGCTGGATTTGGAGTCAGCTACTTTTACAGTCTGGGTTCTGTCAGTAAGCGAGTTGGCAGCCCATCGAGTGACTGCTTACTGGAATTTGGCAATCTTTTGGTATTGAGATGGGCCCTTTAGGGGGTGAGATGGGGGGTGAAGTTTGCACTAAATCGATCTGCCAGGATATTGGCAATATCCTTGGGATCAGTATATTTAATGCCATTCTGTTGTAGCTCAGAGCATATCTGAGCATTGCCATTTAGATTCTTGTTCTTGATATAAATATAGAATGCCTTGTGGTTGTCTTTGAAATATTTGGCAATTTTATTTTCGTAACTAGCTTTGGAGGATTTTATGAGGGATCTCAGCTTCTTGCTGAGGCTGGTAAGGGAGTTTTTTGCATCCTGGGATTTTCCTCTTTTCTGCAACAGTTTCTTTCTTCTGTTGTATAGTTTGTTTATGGCAGGGGACCACCAGATTGGCTTCCCTTTTTTAGAGGAGAGTGTCTTGGTTCTATTTGGGATGGCACGATTCATGCACCAGTGGATGTGCTCTTACAATGCCTTAATGTAGGATTCAGCAGTCAAACTTTCAGCATGGTGTCATGAAGTTTGTCACTTCTTACTTGAGTAGCATGAATTTGGCTTTGGAGAAGTTTTTTATGGTGGTTTCCTTACTGGGGGGGGTGGGGGTGGGATGTGGATGTCAAGGCTGATTTGCTTGTGGTCAGACCTGACCAATAAGGGGGTGACCACTGGTGTGGCGCATCTCCCATGTTGGTAATGACCAGGTCTAGGATATTGGAGCCCCTGGTGGGACAATGGATTAGTTGATCCAGGGTGTTGGAATTTATGAATTCCAAGAACCGTTGGGAAAAGGTGTACCCACGTAGTTTTCCCAGTTAATGGCAGGTAGTTGAGATCACCCAGTATTAGGGTGTTTGGTTGTATCTTAATATTGTCCAGTATGTTTAGAAAGGTGTAGTGAGAATCTTGGGGCATGGTGGGGGATCTGTAGCAAGCTATAATTTGGATTGCAGTCTTTTCTAGTGTTAGTTGCACCTGGAGAATTTCAGACGCATTGTGTTGGGCAACTAGCCTGGAGGTGTGAATATCCTTGGTGAATATGGACACTCCTCCACCGTTATTGTTTCAGTCTTGGTTTGGTGGCTGAAAAGTGTGGTAATAGTTGTAGCCTGGTATTGCAGGGGTGCTCTCTGGAGCCTTGAACCAGGTCTCAGTTACTGTACAGATATCGATGTTCTACATTTTTAGGAGTGCCTCGAGAGAGTGCATTTTGAGGTTTAGACAACTAGCATTGAATAGCATTACCTACAGATTTTGCATGCTTGTATCTGTTACGGTGGTGGTTTTGTCCTTTGAACCTTGCCTAAAAAGGCACTATAGGGGTGGCCAGAGCTTTAGCCAGTAACCTGAATCCCAGGGGTGACAGGTGCAGACCATCTCTGGCAAAGCATCATGGTTTGTCGATCATGTCATCCCAGGCAGACAGATAATAGATCCCCTTTGAATGACACCAGAAGCTTAGCCAATTGTTGAAGTCAATCATTTTGTCCTTATACTGTGGTATCATTCTGGGCAAAGGCAGGATGCTACTCAGGGCTAGGGTCATACCTGCCTGGGCCACATGATCCGAGAGCTCTTTCATGCCTCTTTTCATGTAGTTCAGGGAGGTATGTCTCAAGTCATTCACTCAACATGGACAATGACAGAGTCGTATTTGTACTTGTTGTGGAGTGACTTGAGTGAGTACGTTATGTGGCAGATCCTGGCACCCGACAGGCAGCTGACAATAATTTTCTCCTTGTTCAGCCTGGTGAGTGGGACATCAGTGTATCTGACTATAGAGTCATGTATGTCTCAAGTGTTGGGTACATTGTCTTGCCTTAGGGGCTGTTGTTGGTTGGGAAACTGGTGTTGTGAGCTGTGTGTCACTTTGGTTGTGACTGGTGTTTGTTTCAATCTTAATGCCTGGAAAATTAAGCAACAGAACTATATGCCTGAGCAAATTGCAGACTGGCAGAAGGAGTTCTGAAAATGTTCCCAAGAAAATATCTTTGTTTCCCCTGACACTTAAATTTTCTAAACTGTTGCAGGCCCGTGCACATTCTAAAATCCAATTTATACACCGTTAGCACCTGGGGGTGTGTGAATTTTTTAGCAACTTTACTATGGCCTTAAGTCGTTTAGGGAGGTTGACTTTGTAGTATTAATTGGCTCCCAGACCACAACTGGCAGGCATTTTAAAGTTTATCTAATTTGTAACTAATACTGTTTTAATACCATTATTTACAGACGTAGAAATTAGGTTTGAATCTGGAGGTTTTAAAAATTGGAGAATGCTGCAATTTAAAGGGTTTGTTAAATGAAGGAACGAATAAAGTATTTTTGTGTCTGAATTTTTCAGCAAGTTGAAAATCTGGTCAACTTCTTCCACCACTTCCACCCCAGTTGCACCTAACAGCAACACTGGCAATGTATCTATCCAGTATAGTATTCACTTTCACACCACACATCTCTGTGGCACATCACTATTTGGACACAGAGTACATTGGTGGCCTTTCTGTGGCACATCACTGTTTGAACACAGAGTCCACTGGTGGCCCCTGCCAGTTACAAATATTGACAGAGTGTTCTTTAGCAGTCAGGGTTCCTGATGTGCATACTTGTTCACAGTCAGTGGTAATGGTGTTGACAAAACCCAACCAGTTACTGTGTTTCCATTAGCAGGTACCTCATTTATTACAAGAAAGAACATCTGAGTTTGGCAAGGATGGAGCAAGTACTTCACTGGATTAGTTTGGCACTTTGTTACCATCAGTTAAACTGTACCATACAGAACATGGGATCACAGAGATATAGTTAAAAGACATGCTTAGCTGTCTGCTAGATATGTGGGAGAAGGGTGGATTTAACAATTGTTCCAACAGCCTTCAGAGTCATACAAATGAAAAAGGTACAAGAGATGTATCATAGGAATCAAGGTGAACAGAGGACTACCATAGCCAGAGAACAAGGGAAAACACAGACTCTCAAAGATGACCTTTGACAGAGGACTGCACTCACTTTTATCATTCATTTTTAGCTGAGATTTTCATTCTCAATTTTTCTTTTCTGTAAGGCTCCTGTATCTATTTCAAACCAATCTAAACAGCAATCCATTCAAGTTGTGTCTGTTGTTTTGCTTGATATTCTTAGTGTTATTAGTTTTGTAAGTACACCCCCCACACACACACAGACACCACACACACTCCCTTTTTTAAAGCACAGCCCATTCAGTTCACTTTTGTTTTTATTTTAGTTACATTTTTTATTTTACTGCACACCACAGGTTTTATGGAAGATGCTCTTCTAGATGAACCCTGAGCCACTGAGCTATCTTGCTTTGCATCTGGTGTACTTGGCATCCCTTCTTTTGGGAAAGGTGCCTCCCCCCACGCCAGAGTTTGTAGCCCAGTCCATTTAGCAAATGTCATTGTCATCTGATTTATGTGCACAGTAGCATTTGGGTGAAATAAAATAATGTAATACTTTCTACCATGAGCAAGGATAACCCCTTCTGGGACCAATGTTCATTAATCCATGTGACATCAATATTGTTTAAAAGACAGCTAAGATTAAACAATCAATTTTCTTTTAAGACCATACACCATCTGGAAGTCTGGTCTGTTCAGCTTATTGCACAACACTTGATTTATATGCAGAACTGAGTGTGTATATCAGCTAAAGACAGCAACTATAATTCCAGTAGCTTCGATAACCACATTTTCCTTTGTATTTCTAAAAAGAGAAACTGCTTTTAAACATAATTCTAAAATAATTAATGTATATAGATTTGTTATACATCTGTTGCTGCAAATTTGTAATCCTCTCTCCATTACTATCTATTGAACCTTTAATAGTTGTCCCTAATCTTCTTCTTTCGGCTTTTCCCAGTTAGGGGTCGCCACAGCAAATCTTGCATGCTTGGCAGTGGAGTTTTTATGGTGTTAAGCTGCCAGCCCAGCACCCAACCTTCCACAGAAGGCACACACACGCTCACACTTAGGGCCAATTTAGAGTGTCCAATCCACCTACAGCATGTCTTTGGGATGTGGGAGGAAACCAGAGTACCTGGAGGAAACCTGAGCACCCGGAGGAAACCCACACAACCACAGGGAGGACATGCAGACTCCACACAGAAGGCACCCCAGCCAAGGATCAAACCGGAGAACCTCTTGCTGTGAGGCGACAACGCTAACCGCTGCACCACCGTCTCTGAGGTGTAAAAGCCTTTTAGCATATGGTTGTACATTATGGATTTTTGCATACAGAATGTTGCTTTATTAATTAGTTTATTAGACTGTGGAACAAACCATGGACATTTAGCAAAATACATAGATCATTGCCTTAAAATAGCATACAGCAACTTGTTGTTGTTACTGTGAAATGTTTTGCTTACTTAATAAAGCCTCTTTCCTCCTCTACTCTTTAACTGTTTCATTTCAAGAAAGAGATTCTCATTCAGATTTTCCTTTCAAATACTGTTAATTTCACAGATATATTTAATGAGCTAAAACATGTCACTGTAATTTATTATAGACATAACTATGTTTCTTCTTTTGTCCTTTGCTCTTATCATTTATTATTTATTTGATTGACATTTGTTTACCGGGAAAGTTCACTGGGCCATAAAGAGTCCATTTTCAGTGGAGGCCCAGGCAGAAAAATTCTGCATCAAATTCTGCAAGACATGCCGTTCTTTTGTTAACACAAACCTGCTTTCAAACCTTTTTAAAACACTAACTGCATGTTCATCCATCTTCTAATTGCTGAAAGGATGGATATAAAATAAAACTTTGGAAGACCATCTTTTTTTACTATCCCAGCATTTTTTTCAGACAATTTCAAAGAATTATCAAAGACATTTTTGAGAAATGGTGATAAGTCCTCAAAAAATCTGTCTTGATCAAAAGGATTACTTTTAGTAGTTGCACTTTTCCTTTAGTTAGAGAAAAGATTACCTATTTGAAACCCAATTTATAATTAGTGGATGGACAGAAATCTGTTACACCCATTATCGCAAATATATAAACTCACTTTCCAAGAAAACCCATTTATCTTCATATAGGAGTCCTGAATCCATAAGATAATATAAAATAAAAAAAAGAAAGGCTCCTTGTCAGTGGCTGAAATTTATGATCATTTCATAAAGCAGCATATTGTACTGTACATAATAGTTTGGGGGGACAATACTGCATTATAACGAACTGTCATATCTATGGATTCTTGACTCTTACCAATGATCTCTACTTCCTCTTCTCTTACAACTGCTTCATTTCAAAAAGAAAGTTCTCACTTGGATTTTCTTCCAAACAATGAATTATTTTAGGGGTCAGTGAAGCATTACTTAAGGGGTGGCGGTGGGTTACGGCCACAGGCTTGAGTGGAGCTGGTGGATGTAGGAGGGGCAGGGAAGGTAGTTATGGAACAGCTAACATACACTCATTCTTTTCTTGCAGAATGCTGGGAGTCCAAGCACTGAAGGCACGGCAGTCAGAGATCATGGTTCAAGCTAAGACACTGTTCAAAGATGTGTCTGGACTGTCCCAGCTGGCTAGACAGCAAGTAGCATCATCAGAAAGGAAAGCAAAAATGTGCAAATCACTGACACAGCAGCTGAATGAAGAAGCACCAAAAAAAAAGGGTAGAAGAACTCAGAGGAAGGGGTCAGGGGTCAACGCAACAGAGATGGTGAAGACACAACTACCAAGTAACTATGATTTTGTTTTGGGGCGGGGCGAAGGTAGGGCAAGCATTAGCAGTGAGTATTTATCAGGGTTCTTGCAGGAGTTGGATGAGACAGGCAGACACAAATTCTAGGTGTTAAAGGTCAGAGAAGCAGCATCATGAACAAGATGCCCAAAATCAGTGAGCCAGATAGGAGCTGGAAGAGGGACAAGGTAACCTACTGCTAACCAGGGCTAACCAGGGCCCCAAATCCTGCAGCACTGGGTATTTAGTTCCAAAGAACTGCTGGGGTGAGTCATGAGGGATAACTGGGTTTTACGTTGTGTATACGATGGCAGTTATCTTGTAGTAAGTTGCCTCACAAGGGCTGCATTTGTTTGCATATTTTCTCATTATTAGGGGAGGCAATGCATGGTTGTGGTGCAACCAGCATTTTTGGCAGTTGAGTGCAGTGGACAGATATTTGCATTGATGAGCTACAGGCAGTGCTGGACATGCCAGCTCTTGGCTCACCACCATGTTGGATAGAGATAAGCAGATTCATGGGCAATTTACTGAGGGGAAGGAGATGAATGTAGTACAGGTTAAGACTAACCAGTCTTGACAAATAAGGTCTTGCCATTTGGGCCAATTTTTTTTGAATTGGTTCAATGGAAATTCCTTCTTCCAAGAGGAATGGGTATCATCTGATGACATGCAGTTTTATACTGATGCTTTAGGGAGGGGCTACACATGGCAGTTTATTTTAAGAAGAGACTGGATGATCTGGAATGTCCAGCAGTGTGGTCAGATGATACATTTTTGGAGTTGATGCCTATATGATTGGCATTACTAGTGTGACAGGAAGAGGTGAGAAACAGGAAGATAGTTTTCCATTCTGATAATAGTGTTGAGGTGCAGGTATTGGCAAAGATGTTTGCCCATTTGGATTAGGTTCAAGTTATTTTAAGGAAGTTAGTTTTGCAAAGCTTGAGGATTAGCTTAACCTTTTTTGCCAAGCATGTTCAAAGTAGACTGAATGAGGCAGCTGATAGTTTTTCCCACTTTCATTTTCCACACTTATCTTGCACTGGTCCCAGAGGCTAGTATTATTTAAATGGTTACAGGTGTTGTACTTGAATTAGGGTCTATATTAGTTGATTGAATGTTTAGTTAACTGAATAAATAAACGATCACTAATAATCGAACTCACAAAACCGCAAACGGCAGTTTCCACTCAGGGAAACAAGTCATTTGGCAGTTGCATGGAATTTGCCCTTTCTTCAATGTGGAGCAATCTCGGAATTGGTATATTTAGTTTGGGTGGGTGTGGGGGGGGCACAGCCTCCCACATCGGGGTGTGTGGCAGGCAAAGCCCCCCACTTCATTTGTGTTTATTTTTTTTTTCTTTTCTTTGGACAATGGCATTGTTTCCCTGAGTGGAAACTGCCGTTCGATGTTTTGTGTGCACGATTATTAGTGATCAACTAAATGTTCGATCATCTGATATAGATGCCTTGAATTAGGGTCTATATTATATCCTCGAACTCTTAAAAAAGCGAACGCTGATTGATCGAACTTATTTTCGCGAAACTGGAAAATATCGAAGCAGCAGAAACTCAATTTTTTTCCTAGGGAAAGAATTCGGTTGTCCATTTCTTTTGCTTCGGTATTTTCAGTGTTATGGTGGAAAGTTACCAGTCGGATTCAGGTAATTGTGCGATTGTGTGGATGTGAGTGTTAGGGTGATTTAGGTGAGTTAGGGTTAGGGCTCGGGTTAGGTGTGTGTGTGATTGAGTGGACATGAGGGTTAGGGTGGATTTAAGTGAGTTAGGGTTAGGGAGCGGGTGAGGTGAGTGTGCGATAGTGACGGACCTTAGGGTTAGGGTTTGGGTTAAGGTAAGTGGGTAGTTAGTGGTGTGTGCATAGTTTAGTGTAGGGTTAGGTATCAGATTTTAGGTGTATGTGTGTGGATTTATGTTTGTTTGGTGTGCTTGTGTTGTGTGTATGTGTTTTGGATCAGCGATTTTTTTCCCAGGGAAAAAAATCGCTGATCTGACAGTTCGAGATTGTAAGCTTTCGCTTAAATTAGGTCGATCAATCAGCGTTCGCTTTTTTAAGTGTTCGATGATATAATATAGACCCTTAAATTATACAGTGTATGTTTTATGTGTTATGCTTTCATTTTTTATGTATGTAGGGGCCTTCCATGTAAGTCAGTTGTTAGGTAATTTGCACTGGAAAGCACTAGAAAGATTTGTGCATCACAGATTCAGAAGCTTTGATTTCATTACGAGGTCTAAGACTGTCATAACGGATGAGCTCAGAAGGTAGGATTCAGGTGGAATTATGAGGTTATGTTGTGTCTTGTTTTCTGTGCAGTTCAATGGAAGTGTGTGGCTAGGCTGGCAAGGAGTAAGTTGCTTTTGCAAGGTTTAGAGGTCAAGCCAGTTTCAGCAGGGCAGCTTGTTATGGTGATGAGGAAGACCTATAAAAAGTGAAGGTATATTGGCTGATAGATTTTTGGTGCATTTGTTTTGCATAGCTTTTACTTTGGACTTTATCAATTAACTAGACCTGCTATCTAAAGCAAAGAGGGCATGGACATGATTTTCGAACGCATTTTTGTTTTATGCTAGAAATATAAGGTGAAGATTCCTGTGTTGGTAGATATATTTTCTGTTTGTTTTTTGAGGCACAGCAGGATTCCTATTCTGGACCATTCATGTGTGCTTTGGCAGCAAAACATACAGCAGTGAAGCCTGCAAGAGTTTTTTTTA
Organism: Protopterus annectens; assembly: GCF_019279795.1. Taxonomy (NCBI): domain Eukaryota; kingdom Metazoa; phylum Chordata; order Ceratodontiformes; family Protopteridae; genus Protopterus; species Protopterus annectens. The sequence goes on along the minus strand of NC_056739.1, from coordinate 1,026,445,053 downwards.
GGGCTTGACCCTAAAAAGGGGGACATGATTTGGCATAGTTTCCTAAGACTGCATTGAAACCAATTGTTACCCAGGTTAGATGAGCTACAGGCAGTGTTGGGTAATACTCCAATTATTGTTATCTGTTTTGGGGGCAATTATTTAGGTATAGCACCAAAATTTATAGCACAGAGAGTGATTAATTTGATTGCGTTAAAGGGTTTCCTGATGTTAGTCTGGTTTGGTCAGAGATAATCCTAGTCTAGTGTGGAGAGAAATTTTTTGTTGTAAAGTTATAGAGATATCAAGGCATTTTGTCAATCACAAGGTTATCAACAACAACTTCTGCTTTGAAATTTGCTGTTCTAGATCACTGCAACTTTGATGACTGCATTCCTGAATGGCATAGGTTAGACAGAATTCACATTAGTGTTGTTGGCTTAGATTTGCTCAATAAACTCATTTCATTATTATTGAAAGGCCTAGTGGAGGGATTTCAGGTTTAAGTTGTCTAGTGGATAGGTGGGCATGTAGGGGAAAATGGGAACAGCCTGTCTTCAAATCAGGCCAACAAACAGGGTAAGAAGGGTCCACTTCATGGAAGAGAACCCTTCCTTTCCCCCTTTCCTTCCTTTGAGTTGTTTACTTAAGTTGGGGTGAATGGTGCAATGCTGTTCCAAGTATGATTTTGGTTGGTTACAGTGAGCAGTTATGTTTGGCCCTGCTTGTAGTTGTTCTGTTGTCTGATGAGCATTCACAATGCTACCTATATAACTGCATTTCCTATGGCTGTTTTGTGATTCTGTTATGTTTTATTATGTGTGGCTTATGAGTACTAATAAAATTGGTCACATTGACTCCATTGGTGTGTTTATTGTGATGGGACTGGGGTACGTGGACAAAGATTACCATTCAGATGTCTTTGTCCATATGCAACTGCCTTGTTATAGTGCAGCAGGAAAACATTTAAAGATGGGAAGTGAGTATAAAGGGGAGGAAGTAGGAAGTACAAAGTTAGAACAAAGTCAGTTAAGTTAGGAGGGGGGAGGGTTATTTACAGGCAGGGCTGAAGGGGTGCTGACTTGTTTGGCATGGGTGTTTTGTAAGCACCTACCCTGCCCAGTCATTTTATTTATTTTAGATCTTTGCATTTTAGTTGAATGATCAGTCTTGGGGTCATATAAGAGGGGTCTGCTTTGTGGAAGTGAACACTTACCGCTTTCCTTCCTTTGAGCTGTTTGCATAAATTGCGCCAAGTGGTGATACAGAGCTCTTCAGTTGATTCTGGTTGCTTGCACAGAGTGGCATCTTTGATTCTGCTTGTAGCAGTTCATCTGTCTGGTGAATATTTTCAGTGCTGTCTAAATCTCTGCATTTCTTGTAACTATTTTGTATGATTATGATTCTGTTACAGTTTGTAAATATTAATAAAATAGGTTGCATTGGCTCTGTTGGTGTGTTTATTCTATTGAGACTGGGGTTTTGGAAAAAAACTTTCAAGTAGATGATTGCAGTAGAAAACGCATTGCTTATAGCTTATACAAGGATCATACAACTATTGGGTAGTAAAAGCAGAATAATTAAAAACACCCTGTTTGTTTTTTGTCTCCATGACAAGTACTTGCCTCATGTGGCTGCACTTCAAACAAGTGGATCACAAATGAGTGAAACTTTCTGAATGCAAACAGCACTCACCCAAAAGAACATTTTTGCAGGGAGCAAGCCCCCTGTACATCCATACCCCTTGCTACTTGCATATGCCAACTCCATGGTCATACCATCTGGGGGAAAGGAGAACTCCCTAGTACATTAGCATTTTGACCGTCCAGAAAAAAGGTGGCCATTTGCACACTAGTGATCACACAAATCAGCTGATCTCATGATACCACGGTATAAAGAAAAAAAATATCAATTTTAACAATTGGCTAAGTTTCTGGTGTCATTCAAAGGGGAACCAGTGTCTATCCACCTGGGATGACATGCTCGACAAGCCATGCTGCTTCACTAGAGATGGCTTGCACCTGTCACCCTTAGGCTTTCGAATACTGGCCAAGGCTCTTGCCACCCCCATAATGCCTTTTTTAGGCAAGGCTCAAAAGACAAACCCACTGCCATAAATAGCACAAGTAACAAAAAATTGAGGGTAATGCTACTCAATGCCAGAAGTCTAAACTTCAAAATGCATGCACTCGAGACACTCCTCAGTATGGAGAAAATCGATATATGTGCAGTAACAGAAACCTGGTTTAAGGCTCCAGAGAGCACCTCAGCACTACCAGGCTACAAAACTCATACCATACATTTCAGCCACAAGACCCGGACCTAAATACAAAAGGCGGGGGAGTATCTATATTCATCAAGGATACCCACACCTCCAGGTTAATGGCACTGCACGATGCTTCAGAGATCATCCACGTGTAAATAACAACGGGCAAAACTGCAATTCAAATTGTAGCTTGCTACAGATCACCCACCATGTCCCAGGACCCCCATTCCGCATTTTTGGAATCACTGGGAAATATAAAGGTCCTACCAAACACCCTAATATTGGGTGATTTCAATTACCCAAACATTAACTGGGAGAACTATTCAACTACTAACTCTCTTGCCCAACATTTCCTACAATTTATAAACTCAAATGCCCTGGATCAACTGGTCAACACTCCCACCAGTGGTGACAACATATTGGACCTGGTCATCACCAACATGGGCGACTGGTGCTCCACACCGGAGGTCAACCCCTCGCTGGTTATATCTGACCATAAACAAATCACTTTGGATATCCACATTCCACCCCCACCCCTGGACAAGGAAACCACAGTGAAAAACTTTTCAAAAGCAAACTTCACGTTACTTAAGACCGAGGTGGAAAGTTTCAAAGCCCCCACGCTAAAGGATAATGTTGTCCAAGCTGCAAAACCCTTTACTAATGCATTCCAAGGGCACCTACAAGAATGCATGGATCATGCTATCCCAAGCAAAACCAAGACTCACTCCTCCAAGAAAAGGAAACCAGTCTGGTGGACTCCTGCCATAAACAAGCTATACAATAGGAGGAGGAAACTAGTACAGAAAAGAGTAAAATCCCAAGAAGGGAAGACGTCCCTGATCAGTATCAGCAGGAAACTACGATCCCTCATAAAATCATCCAAGGCGAGTTTTGAAAGAAAAATTGCCAAGGACTCCAAAGATAACCACAAGGCATTCTTTAGCTATGTCAAGAATCTAAGTGGCAATGCTCAGATCTGCTCGGAGTTAGTGCAGAATGGTACAAAATACACTGAACCAACCGATATTGCCAACATCTTGGCAGACAGGTTCAGCCCAAACTTCACCCCCCTCTCACCCCCAAAAGGGCCCATAACCATACAAGAAGAATGTAGACCCCCTGAAATCACAGACACTCAGGTTAAAACAGCCCTCTCCAAAGCCAAAAACACAGTATCAATGGGACCGGACGATGTCCCAGGCTGCATCCTGCATGAGCTCAAAGACGAACTAACCCCTCACCTAAACACACTGTTCAAACTCAGCCTCTCTACAGGTTACATACCCATAGAGTGGTGCACAGCAACAGTTATTCTGCTCCACAAAGGTGGAGCCACAACAGACCCCAGGAACTATTGCCCTATAAGCCTGACTAGCTTGGTCTGCAAGGCTATGGAGCACATCATCATGGAACTCATTAACAGAGACATTGGGAACCTCCAAACACTGGACCCTACCCAGTTCAGCTTTAATGGCAGATCATGCCTCCTAAACCTGGTGGACTTCTTTGAGACAGTTACCAAGGCTATAGACAAGGGAAAGGTGGTACACACAGCTTACCTAGACCTCGCAAAGGCCTTTGACACCATTCCCCATTCTGGTATTATAGACAAGCTCACCAGCCTGAACATAAACCCCTATGTCACAAGATGGGTTGCCAACTGGCTCATGGACAGAACCCACATGGTAAGAGTTGCAGGAGCTAGGTCTGACTCTAGGACCCCTTCTGTTCGGCACATACTTCTCAGAGGTACAGGCAAACACAGGAGGACTATGGCTGACCAAGTTCGCAGACAACTGCAAACTAGGGGCTATAACTGACTCGCCGGCTGACACAGACATCCTCCAAAAGGGTCTCACCTGGTGTCAAAATCATGGCCTTAAGCTAAATGCCAAAAAATGCATAGTCATCCCCTTTGGAAAAAACAAAGTACCCACAAACTACCACATAGGTGGTAGTCCTCTAAATACGGAAGACATAATAAGGGATCTGGGGACCCAAGTAGATAGTAATCTCTCCTTTGATAATAACATTGCTAAAGTGGTTAGAAAATCCTTTTACATGGCCCACCTTATCACAAAATGGTTCACATCCAGATCAAAAGAGGTCATTGTGCCCCTCTACTCATCGCTCATCAGACCCATCATAGAGTACAACCCCCCATTTGGGATGCATCTTACAAGACACCTGCTATAGCTGGAAAGACCACAGAAGTACCTCACCAAGAGGATCACTGGCCTCAAACAGATGCCCTATGCAGCTCAATTGAAGAAACTCCAGCTGTACTCGGTTGCATACCGCCTACTCAGAGGTGATTTCTGCCTGACATACAAGGCCATGTCCAACCCTGAACTGATAGACATGCTCCACCTAAAGAAAAGCTTATCCCCTCGAGACACACGCTCTAGGGATCTAAACCTCACCACAACAATAAATAGGACATGCTGGGGGGATAGATTCCTGTCCCAGAGACTTCCCATGCTTTGGAACAAGATTCCAATCTACATTAAACAGAGCTCCTCGCTAACACTTTTTAAGGGAAACCCTGACGAGTGGATGGGAAACAGAAAGTTTACCCCAGGGATCACTTCAGTGGCTCTGCTGGACAGAGGCACTAGGCACTAATCTAAGGGGGTGGCGAAAGTCAACACATTCTGGCCAGGCTTATAAATGCCTTCGGGCAGATAGCCTAGTACCTACCTATGAACCTATATGTTTCACAAACAAGCCTGACTCCCAGTTGTTTCTACTATTGCCATTTCCTTGATATTTACTTGTGGCTACTTTATTGTTTTCTTCAATATGCTGACTTCAGTAGACTGGGTTAAAGTCTGACAAGGCCTGATCAGCAGTTTTAAGTTTTAAGCTTGCCCTGTTTGCAATTGCAAAACATACGTGTAGCTATTTCTGTGCTTTTTGCTTCACATGTTTTTCCTTTTCCCTAGTTTACTAATCTGTAGTGTCATATTTTGTACTTTTTCAATCAGTATGCAGGCAATCTTTAGTCTTAATCCTTGTTTAGAGTATATCTGATTGACATCTTTAGTGCCTGTGCAATTCTGATGGTCACAGATGCACTTATGGCTATTCAGTTGCTATAGTTACATACTGCTTTAACTCTCTCTACCTGCAGATTGTTAAGGTCTTTTAGTTGCTTCTGAGTCACTTAATGATATTTTCTGTATTTATATATGCAAAAATGCATATTTGTGAGGCTTGGGTATATCATATAATACAACTCACCTTCTACCACTGTATATTCCATGATTTTATTAATGAACTGTTATATAAGCTGTGCATTTCAGTCATATGTCCAGTCTAAAATACTGCTAATCAGTTTTTTAAGCTCAGATTTCACAATTAGTCTGTTTTTCCATCTACCTACCTTTATCTATTTCCTCTTCTGCTCTTGTCCATTTGTCATCTTTCAGATCTAGTCTTTGTAGTCCTGTTATTTGCTTCCGTAGCTTAAGCCTCCAGTTACTACTTTCTTCTTACCTCTCCATTGCTTACTTACTGATGTTTCTTACAGGAAGCATCATTTATTCATTTGTCTGAACACATGTCACCTATCTGCGCCCACACCAAACATAACCTTTGGTTAAATCATGATTCTTCTCCTAACATATCTCATGTTTAACCACTTCTTATACTGCAGAAAATTGACACATCTTCAGCAGATGCATTGTTTCAGCATCACTAATAAATGGCTGTGCCCGTACACAGACTAATTCTTCCCCCCCTTCTCCCTACCTACTTGACTGCACTATTTTCTCAGTGGTGCTGCGATAGCATTGTCGCCTAACAGCAAGATGTTGTCCCGTTCGATTCTCAGCTAAAGCGTTTTCTGTGTGGAGGCATGCGTGAATAAGCGTGCCTTCGTTGAAGGTTGTGCATCAGGGCTGGTAACTCGGCATGTAAAAATCCACTACCAAACATTAGCGGACCGGAGTTCCACTATGGCGACCCCTAACCAGGATAAGCCAAAAGACACAACAACAACTCTCTATTAACCTTTACCTTCCAACACTGCTGTCCAAATCTTCCTTCCTGTGATTCTTCATGGCTCTTCCCTTATTTCCACTTCTAAAGTCTACCTCATAAGACATGCACAAAGAAAATCTTTCTCCGTATGTGATGACTGTATTTAACTACTGCAAAACTAAAGTATTGACTATTGAACAATATTTGTATATTACTATGCTGACACTTTTTCTTTAGTACTTGGTTACATCAGTTATCAAACACATACTATGTCATATTTTACTTAATGTGTTCCAGTGCAACTGTTCACCTGTATATTTGTAATGTTCTAATGTGTATAAGTGAATGTAGTTGTAACTATGGAGCTTTTCTCCCCAGGCCTCCGCTGAAAATGGTCTCTGTCCAGTTGGACACTTCCAGTAAAAAAATGATAATTAAATAAACAAATAAAGAATCACCTCCCACACCTTCGATTATGTTCCATTTCAGTTGCAGTTTCTCTCATGTGCCTTAGCATGAAAGACCATCTATGCACAGATTTAAGGTGTCTCTTTAGACATTTGTTTCAGCTTGCTTTTTATCTTTCATTTTACAACTGATGTATTCACCTTAAGACAGAGTTCTAACTTCTGCCAGGCATGTTCCATAGCCATTATTTGCATTGTGTGTGTTTACTACTTTACCAGTTTTATTGTAATGTAATAATGTTATGTGTGTGAATAAATATGAATTTAAACCATGTGATTAGCTATGAACACCGAGACTCTCACTCTATTTATCTTATCTTCTCATTGAAAAGGTGTTCCCTACTTATTTACCTGATAATACCTTTAACTTAATCATAGCTCCCCCATACTTTGCATTGCTGTCTGTATCACACTGCTGGCTTTTTATCACTGTCATTTAACTTATATCTATTCTTTAACAATGTTTTCATATTATGTCTAAACGTAGATGTTTTTGTATTATTTTTGGTGATTGTAAAATTAATGTGCTTAATGTTTTCTAATATGTTGGGGCTTTTCTCCACAAGCCTCAAATGAAACTGGGCTCCTACCCAGCTGGATTTTCCCAGTAATGAAATGTCAATAATCAAACAAATAAATGTCATTTTTTTCCTTTTACCTTAACTTCCCTTCTCATAGTGTAGCTCTGAATATGTGCCACAGATATATTTCTTTGTGGTCACTGTCTTATATTGCATGGATTTTTGCATGATTGTTAAAATCACTGTCATCTAGAACATGATTAAACCACCTCTACAGTAATATGTTTAACTCTATCCCTGTACTCAGTTTTTAAGAGATAGCTTACAGCATGTATAATAAGTCACGAGTGCAGTCTGTAAGAGCATATGGCTTGCAGACCTGAAATAGTATTTATGTATGTATGCTTTCACATAATATATGCTATGTATCTTTTCAATCCATGTTTTCTCTAAATTTCTTTAACTTCCTGGGTACCTTCCTTTACTTATCTCTGTTTGTCATATCATTAGTATCATAAACGGTCCTGCTCTCTCACTAATTTCAACCATTTCCAAAGCTGTCATTTCTGGCAAGGCTTAATGGTTTGACTTCTTGCAGGGATTGTTTACCTGTTGGATTTATGCAGCTGTTGCCACTTCTCTGCTATTGTTGCTATGATGACAGAGCTGTCACAACTGCTCTGCTTTTGTTGCTGTCATGATATAATGCTGTCACCACTGCTCTGCTTTTGCCACTGTCATGATATAGAGCTGTCACCAACTGCTCTGCTTTTGCCACTGTCATGATATAGAGCTGTTGCAACTGCTCTGCTTTTTCCACTGTCATGATATAGAGCTGTCACCACTGCTCTGCTTTTGCCACTGTCATGATATAATGCTGTCACCACTGCTCTGCTTTTGCCACTGTCATGATATAATGCTGTCACCACTGGTCTGCTTTTACAACTGTCATGATATAATGCTATCACCACTGCTCTGCTTTTACAACTGTCATGATATAATGATGTCACCACTGCTCTGCTTTTACCAATGTCATGATATAATGCTGTGATCATTGCTCTACTTCTGCCACTGTTATGATATAATGCTGTCACCACTGCTCTGCTTTTGCTGCTGTCATGATATAGAGCTGTCACCACTGTTCTGCTTTTGCCAGTGTCATGATATAGAGCTGTCACTAGTGCTCTAATTCTACTGGTGTAATGATATAAAGATGTTACTGATGTGCTGGTGCAGCTCTCATAACCGAGTTGTTGCCACTGATGTTCTAGTGTTGGCTGCCTTTCTTCTCTATTACCATAGTTTTTTTGTTTTGTTTTTTTACTTTTGTAAGCCATCTTTGTGTAATCATTGCAGCTTCATTTTTTTGGCTTCAATTTTTGAATAGGATATCAGTATTGTGAAGCCACGTGTTTATATTTTCTGTGACAGAATATAATGGGAAACTAGCTTGCCGAGTTCCCAAAACACTTTTCTTTAGAACAGCCTGTTCACCCCATTTACTTTGTCAGTATACTGCTATGCATTCTTTTGATTTACCTTTCATCCTAATCCATTTTGTTCATTTTTTTCTCCCTGCAAACTGTTTTATGGTTTTGATGTCCTGCTTTGTCTTTGGAGTATGCCTTCAACAATTCCAGAGGCTTTACTCTCTGTTTTTCATTATTTCATCATTTCCTCTCTAGTGCATGCGAACGTATCTTTCTATTTTGGATTTTGCCTTTGGACTGTTTAATATACATTTTCTTCTTCCCGTGCTTCCCATATGAGTGATGCAAGACTTATCACACAACTGTTGTTTTGTAATTATCTGGCTTCTTATTCTGTGACATTCATTGTTCATTGGTGTGTACTAGGCTAATGACCACAAGGCCCTTTTTTAAGCCTAGACAAACTTCCAAAATCTCTGACAAGTTCTGGTACTCTTGATGTGTGTAAACAGGGGCATTTCAATGAAAAATGTATAAGCAGGAGCCTGGGAAATGAACCATTCACCAGCTGCCTGTGCTCATTAGAGACATCGGTGCCAAACCAGGAATGAGTTTCCTCTTCCCCATCCAATTTCCCAAGTTTTACTTGAATTGGCTTAGGGAGCAACTCTGCTTCACATGGATGGGGAGCCTGTTCCACAGAAGACAGGCTGTCTGGGATACATACCTGCCTGTCCAGCATGTCCTATTTATTTCACAGGCAAGGTTTAAATCTTTATTATGGGTAATTCTGATGCTGTTTGTTTTGTAGATATGCAGGAGGTCCATCAGGATGGTGTCTGACAATGCCTTCCATGCTAGGAAAAGATCTCCCCTCAACAGCCTGTAGGAGAAATAATACAGAGATATGACTAAGGCTGACTAAACATGTGGTGTTACTTATGCCCTGTATTTTTTAAAGTACAGAACCTCTGTAGAAGTTCCAATAGTTGAATGTGTCTGGTTAGGTATATAGCAAAGGGGCATTGTACCCATTGTTAAGTCTGATGAAAGCTGAATACAGTGGAAAAATGACTTCCTTGGACCTAGATGCCATACCTTTGTTTATACGTTGCATGACATAGAAGTATTTCTTCACTACTGTAGACATGTGATGGTCAAAAGGCAGGATTACTGTCTGTGTGTGTCCCCAAGGCCATGACTACCAGGTCAACTCTTAGGGTGTGTTGTTAATATCAGTTACCGGGGTTGGATGACATTCCAAACGATACTATTACACATTCCTTGGCATTTAGTTTTAGTCTATGGCTCTGACATAAGTTATTTGTCTGTGTCAGTCCTTCCAGGAGATCATTAGTGTCAGTGGGGAATACTATGGCTGCTCCTAATTTGCCATTGCCTGCAAATCTGGTCAGCCAGAGGCTCTTGACATTGACTTTGACTTCAGAGAAGTAAATGCCAAAAAGGAGCAGTCCCACGACCGATCCCTGTGGGACTCCACTTGTAATTGGTCTCTTTATAGAGGTGGACTCCCTAGTCCTAACTTCTTGGGTCCTGTGTGTGAAGCAGCAGGCAGTCCATCAAATGACATAATGATTTTTACCTAACCTCTTAACTTGGTCAACAATGCCCCAATGGGGTATTGTGTCAAACACCTTGGCTAGGTCAAGGTAGGCAGTCTGAACCATTTTGCTCTCATCCATTTGTGACCTTCTCAAAGAAGAAGGTTGAATAGGCATGACCTCCCCTTGACAAAACCAAATTCAGTTGGGTCCAGTGTTTGGATGCTTCTGTCATTATTTCATTTGCATGATAAGTCTTTCCATAGCTTTGCATACAAGACTAGTGAGACTTGTGGGTCTGTAATTTCCATATTTTGTAGATGGCCCACCTTTGTGCAGAAGGATAACTGTTCCTGTTCTCCATTCCTTAAGCATGAAGCCTATTTGGAAGCTACTGTTAAAGAGCAATTCCCAAGGGCCTGATAGGTCATGTTTCATGCCATTTATAAGGCAACCTGGGATATTGTCTGGGCTCATTAATGCAGTGTTTTGGCCTTAGAGAGAGCATTGAGGTTTCGTTCCCTAGTGATAAAGGGAGTTATATTTTATGTTATTTCCTGAGGAGAGGTTGAGGGGGAAGAGAGGGGTAAAGTTAGAGCCTAATTTGTCTGCCAGAAGGTTTGCTATATCTTCTGGCTCAGTATAGGTCGCTCCATTAACAATGGGCTCTGCACACAATTGTGTATTGCCTTTTAAAGTTGTGAACATAGATAAAGAATGCCCTATGGTTGTCCTCAGCCTGAGGGGCCAAATTTATCTCAGTTTTGGCTTTGGTACACTATTTTTCCTCTGAGTTGTTTGTTTAGTTTAATGACAGTGCCTTTATCCTGCTGGGTGCTACACCTCCTAATTTTTGCCATAATTTTTTTTTTCTTCTGTTATACAGTCTATTGATATGAGCCCACCAGGGTGGGTTGTTTTTTTGACTTAGTTCTGTACTTAATCCTGGTGGGTACAGCTGCCACTGTGCAGCAGTTAACATGCTTGCATAAGGTTTCTGTGAACAGTTCCGTATAGACAGCAATGTTCTTAGGGTTTATAGCTGCTTGAAATGTTGCCAGGTTATCAGTTAATAGCAGTAAGTTAGCCTTAGAGTAGCTTCTCAACATTGCAGGGTTAGCTGGGGTTCCAGCACGTATTTTTACTTCAAAAGGAGACCATTTTGTGGTCTGACCTTACCAGAGAGGATATTAAACTACAGCACTCTCACATATTAGTGAAAACCAGATCCAGTATGTTTGTGCCCCTGGTTGGCATATTGACAATCTGGTGGAGGGAGTTTGTGTTTACAAAATCCAGGAATCTCTGTGCCTGCATGTTTGGTGTCGAATAGGATTCCCAGTTAATAGTGGGGTAATTGAGGTTGCTTAAGAATATAGTATCGGGTTGGATAGTGAGTGTTTACAGTAAGCTTAAGTACATGTTATGGGTTTCCTGTGTCCTAGAAAGGGACCTATAGCTTGCAAGGAAGTGGTATGGGATTTTGACTATGGTAATTTGAACATGGAGAAGCTCAAGTGCATTGTCCTGTTTGACCGATATTGAGGTATATTTATGTTTGATGTAAATCTTCACTCTCAGTTCCTGTCTGTGTAGTAGCTGTTCTAAATGTGTGGAAGGCACTATAGCCTTGCACTGCCAGTATGCAGTGTCAGTGCAGTAGAGCAGAAAGAGGTGCCATGCCTAGAACCTGTTTTAATATTTTCTTTAGATTTATTCTAGAAGAAAGGTGATGCATCTTCATTATGGTCTTTCTTTTCACCTTGCATTTATACATTCCTTATAAATCTCTCTTTATGCACAACCACTTGCATGAATACTCACTGGTTATTTTGTCAAGCATTTTTTGCCAAGTAGCATACATATCCACATACTCAACTGCAAGCTTCCCTTCATTTTGTTGAAAGCAAACTGATGGCATCGTTCCTAATTGTGGCACTGTCAGTGACTTGTTTTCCATGCATTTCCATTTTTTCTTCATTTTGGTGCAACAATGGAGTTGTGTATGCAACTTTGGAAAGGTCACCTACATTTATTTATTTAATTGTATACCAAACCTTTCCAAATTGTTGGACATTATTTGGAAAAGTTTGGTATAAAATTATTTTGTAGGCAAGGTGGCTAGTTGATAAACTTAAGAATAAATGCACAGAAAATAAAGGGGTGACTTGTGTACTTTCCCTAGGATGACTTAGTTAATGATCCTGTGCTGCAGTTGAGGATTCCACTACACCTTATTATAGTACAACTCCATAATGAACTCTCTGCAAACATAAATGTTCAAGAATTCATCCTTCCAGAGTTCAGCATACCTGCAGGTAGTTTTACTGAGCAATTCTTTATTTTTTATGAGATTATGAAGCCTGTCCTATTCTTAAGACTCTTTTTTGTCTTTTAGTTGCCCTCTGGTTGACTAGCAGCTCTTCTCCTCCAGCCAGCTAATTGGCCTATTCATTTCCTTCTGCCACCAGGGTAAGAGTCAGGTTGAGCAAAAACAGAATGTTATACTTCAAATGGGCAGGTTAAGCCATATACTGAAACTGTGTATTGCATTACATACTTCTGTTTATCTCAAAATATGAGTTGCCATAAAACACTATGTACGGAGACCATTGTGCCCTGTGTGGCGTGTCCTGCACTAGGAGCACATAACCCACAGTGCATTTTCCCCACAAATTGATATAAATATCCTGAGCTGTTTCCCTACCATTTCCTCTATGTTCCTGTTGCTTAAATTGAAAACTACCATGAGTGTTGAGTACACTAAAGGGATACATTATCATATGTCTTGTCTTCCCTCACTGTGCCTATCTTCAAATCCAGAGTTTTGTTCTGTAAAATACTGATTCCACAGTTGCTCATTTTTATGTTGTTTCATACAAAATGGCATATCTGCTTCCTATTGCACTAGAAAGGGCTTCAGTGTGCTGGTTATGCTGATGAGAACATTTAGTGCAATAGTCTCTGGATGTCAACCATATTACAACATATTATCCTCACCACCTGGCACTTCTCTGCTTGCTTGGAGTTAGGGATACATGCACACTATGCTTGTGCACACAGCCTGTATAGCTCTGTGCAACAGCTGTGTTATGGAGGATTCTGGTAGTACCACATTCCTGTGCTATAATGTGTAATCATCTGATGTCTAAACATGCATCTGTGTTCATGGAACTTCCATCCTGATAAGCAAGTAAATCTATGTGAGTGGACATAGGATCTTCAGGTGCTGGAAACAGCTGGGACTTTCTTTTTCTTCCTCCACAAGAACTTTTAGGAGTGCCATTTGAGCCATTATGATGCCCCACTGCACAAGATGCATGTCCAGCACAACCGTGCCAAATGGTGGGCGTGCACTAGCATCAAACAATGTGATAAGCAGTATACAGCCATCATTTCTGTGACCTTCAGAAGTCATACCTTTACCTGCTTATTCAGGCAGAAATTAGGGAATACGAGTGTGACAGAGACACAGAAGTTTGCAGTGGGCACTTTTTTCCTGTTCTGTTAACAGGCCCATCGCTGTACTTAGTTCTTCCTACTTTGTATTACAGGGTCTGAGGAATAGCATGCCAACATGAAGGGATATCGCAGGAGACAAAATTACCTCCCCTGATAGAAGGGTGCATATTCCATGTGCACTATTGCACAGTGCATCTGCATCTGAGTACGTGTGTATTAATGTGTTTCCTCTCTTCATTCTTCAGTTCCATTTGGGGTTGTGAGAAACTACAGCAGTCATCTTGGCCTGTTCCAACCACCACCTCTGATGCTGGGTCAACACTGGTCATGAAGGCCTGCCTGTGTGCTAAAGTGAAGTGGATGAATTACTGGTGATCTCTGTGGCCACTTCTCAGGAAAGGGAAACTGAGGCTTATCTTTTGATAGTGACCGAAGAGATCCACTGTGGTGTCTCTGTGGCAGTCGGGGAGGCTAGTGTCATCTGAAGTGTGCCAACAGCTTGATACATGCCTCTGCCCAGCACACAACCCTAACAGTCTCCACCAGTGACCAACTTCTTTGTGCAGATGGCCTCACCAATCCTAACCTCTTGGGTCCTATCAACTAGCTATCCAGCATGTTATAAAGGGGTTTATGCAAACTTCCATAAGTGTGACAATGCCAGAGTGGGGTATTGCATCAAATGCTTTAGCCAGATCTAGGTAGGCAGCATGCACAGTTTTTCCTCATCCATTAACTTAGTGACATTTTCAAAGACATCCACCAGATTCAGTAAGCATGACATTCCTTTGACAAAGCCAAACTAGGATGGATTCAGTGTCTGGCAGTCTATGTCCTTGTTAATTTCCATGAGAACTCTTACCATGGCTTTGCAAATAAAATTAGACAGACAAATGGATCTGAAGTTTCCAGGATCTTTTGAAGGTCCTCCCTTATGCAGGGGGATAACTGTCACAGTCCCTCATTCTAGGGGCACAAAAACCTGTTTTACGGCTATAGCTAAATAGTGACTTCTGGGGTTCTAATAAGTCATATTTTAGAACAGAGCCCATTTGGCTGTGTTCTTGGCTTTAGTTCCCTAGTTATAATTGGAGGGATTATGTTTCAGGGTATTTATTGAGGGATGGTGGGGACAGAGAGGGATAAAGCTGGAACTGAATTTGTCAGCTAACAGGTTTGCTACATCACCAGGCTCAGTGGATATGGCACCATTAACCACCAGTCCATCACATCGCTGTGTGCTACTCTTGAGATTTCTGACATATCTGAAGAAGGCCTTATGGTCATCTTTCACCTAGGAGGCTATCTTAATCTCAAAGTTGGCTTTGTTTGACCTAATTAGTCCTCTTAGTTGTCCATTTAGTTTCATGCAACAGATTTTATCTTTATGGGAATTAGCCTTTTTGATTTTTTCCCATATTTTTCCTGTTGTTGTAGATCCTGTTTAACTTGGGATGCCATCAGGGCAGTTTATTTCTGGGTTTACTTCTGGTAGGTACAGCAGGCTCTGTGCAGCCATGGACATGGCTGCACAGAGCTTGATAGCAATATAGCATAGGCTTCTGTTTTCTCAGGGTTTGGAGGGACATTGAATTCTGACAAACCATCACCTAGTAAAAGGAAGTTTGCCTTGGAATAGTTCCTGTTACTGGTTTTACTGGGGTTACAGAGCTGATTTTGATTAAGAAGGAGACAGCTTTATGATCAGATCTTTCCAGGGAAGATGAGCCATGCAGAGGTGGGTGGGTCAGAGATCTCCATTATTTGTAAGAGGTCCAATATGTTGGAGGCTCTAGTGGGTATATTCACTATGCGGCCAAGGGTGTTTGCATCTACAAAGTCCAGGAATCTCTGTGTCTATACATACGGGACCAGGTTGGCTTCCCAGTCTATAGATGGGTAATTAAAAGTCTCCCATGAGGATGGAGTTAGGCTGGATGGTAAGTGTCAGCAGTAGGTCCAAGTATGCATTGTGAGGTTCTTGGTAGATGGAGTGTGTCCTATAGATGGTTAAGATATGGTACAAGATTTTGTCCATGATGATCTGCACATGAAGGAACTGCAGCACATCATCCTGTCTGACCACTCTAGAGGTCTGCTTATTATTCAGTTTACTATCATTTGATTGACCTGTACTTGACTGAAAATCAAATGCCTGAAATCAGTTTGACTAAAAAGAAATTAACTGAAATTAATTCATTGAAAACCCAAATGACTAAAACCCATTTCATTGAATCACAAATCATTGAAAATATTCAACATAAGAAATACAACATAAATAATATTTTGCAGGAAGGGACAAACTCTCTTGCACCCCCACGTGTGGGGGCAATGATCCCACATCCCCTTAATTAAATATACTAACTACACAGTCATATAACCACTTGAGAAAAGAGAAAACACCACACACAGTAAATCAGTGTTGGTGCACAAGCACTGATTCACTGTGTTTGGTGTTTTTTTTTTTCTTTTTTCCCTGTTTTGTAATGGTTTGTTTAAATATTAATGAGTATGATCATCTTTTTCGGTAGCCAGAAAATTTTAATTGCTTAAGTAATGTAAAATGCTTAAATGTCCCAATGTCTCCTTCTCTCCAATAAGAAGTTAAACATTGGACAGTGTATGTACTAATGCAAACTATGTTTTTATTGCTCATCAGTTACCTTACTTTAATTAAAATAATTCATAATAAATCACTGAAAATGCTTGCTTTCATGCTACACATTTTACTGATGCACTGGTATGTATGGTCACTGCATATGTATGCTTATTAGGCTCAGACTGTATTATCATAGCTGTACCTTTTAATAACCTCATAAAACCTTAATCACTGATGTTGCACTGGCAAGGAATTGCCATTCTGAATTCTAGGTATAATGAATGGAGACAGTATGGTATAATCTAATGCAGAACAGAAATGGGAAACCATGTTGCTTATTCAGTGCCTGCAGTGGGAAGCCCTGTATTCTGAGAATTATAGACAAAAACATCATGTCTTTTCAAAAACAAATGGTTGTTAAGTAAGGAGGTATAAGACAGATTACAGCTATATATTCATAATCACAGCAGTCATGATAACAACTAGATAGGGACTTGCCATAATATGCTTAGGGATCAGGAATTCAGGTACATAGGTAAACGCCATGCGAATACATACGCTTCTTTAATCAGACAGCATATTTGAATGTTCAGTAATTGTTAGTGAGCCACTGAAGCAAACTGTTGTGAAATTGATCGTTCCTACAAATGTGTAAATAATCTGATGGATAAGTAGAGCGAACTGACTATTCTCTGAAGTACTGCCCCGAGTGAACTGGGGGAGGAGGCAAGGCCTCGCAACTCCATACAGTGACCTTGGTCTCCTGAAGCCCTTACTACATATAAACCACACAATAGAAATTAAGCCAAGTGAATCCCTTCAGTTGCAGATACAAAAAGAATATTTTATTAAAATAAAAAACTCTGTTCTATACATAGAACAAAATTGCTTTTCTCTGGTGCCTCGGTTCCTAAAAGCCTTTTCAGAGTAGTTACTAAATATGATCACTTTTGAGGCTAGACCACTAATGGGAAAGGATACAATTCCCTTGTGTTCAGTTCACAGAATGGTACAATGTTTAAATCAGCAGGTACCCTTTCACTCCTCGATGCCTACTCTACCCGTATCTTAATAAATTAGTAGCAGCCTCTGGTCGACTTTAGAGAGTATGCCAGAGAATAAATGACTGGACATTGTATTGAATAGCAGAAGATTGCTATTGACATGAATACGGTTATACAGCTGGAAAAAATTAAGTGATCCTTTGAAACTGTAGAGCCAGTTTACTACAGAAATGGATATACAGTGGTTTTCCCAACAAAAAATGGACAGAAGTCTATACATTTTGATAAGGCAACCTTGAAGATGATCTATGCTGATCTGAAAAGCTGCATATCTATAGAGGGGAAGCACATTCAGGTTGGTTGTATGAGGAAGCTTTACCTCATTCGGCTTATCTTATGTTTCCTTCAGTTGTGGTTATATGTTGGCTGTAGTCTTCATGTAATGAAAGAAATTAAGAGCAAAAAGCATCCAGGATACTTAAAGGGCTAGCTCCTGGGACCATACATTTCAAAGGAGGGTATAACCTGCAATTCTCATTTAGATGTCAGATGACAGTGTGAAGACCTTCTAAGCACTAGAAGACTTCTACCAGGTAATGACTCCCTTGCTTAACGGGGGAGCCTAAAATTAGTCTGACATCAGCGACAGAGGGATTTGAAATGGTATGAGGTTTTATGCAAGCCTGTTTCCAGACCAGACAAAAACAAGTTTTGGCACAAAGTTGTACACGTGAACCATGGGCAAGACAATTGCTGGAGGAGTCAGTTACAAAAAAGTGGCACAGAGTGGGCCCTTTTGAATAGAACCTTTGTCAGTACATGACACGAATATCCCTAAATTTTCTTAATGACATTCCACATAAAAAAGAAATGCAGTACTGCTTCTGACCTGGAAGAACTTTAGTTATTTGGGACCAGATTGCGAAAAACTGGTAAAATAACGAATAGGCATAAGGGATATAAATGAAGTAGCCACAAGAAGCAATGGCTGAAGGGTTCATTGTGGGATCTCGGTATTCATTGTGAGTAAAACTTGTGACAACAAACAGCACAAGTCTTTTAAGACCTTTCTGATCTAATACCTGAAGTTTTTCAGGCAGTTGAAGAAAGCAACTGTTTCTGACTCCCACTACAGTTAATCCAGAGTTCCCTGAAAAGCTCACCAAGTATTGCACACCTAGGTTATTTAGCAGAAAATGTAACTACAATTTGTTTTCCTTAAAAGTTCGGCTTAACATTCTTAAAAGTAATTAAGTTGTGCAATTTGATATTGCATTCTGGGATAAACGTGACAACTAGGTTAGGCTATACTAATCCAGACAAGTGCAACCATAACAGTGATTTGACAGTTTCAGACAAATTATAGTATCCCACTTGCAGCCCTGAGATTAATTTGATCATATCTAAACAAGAGGTACTGAGAATAATATGAGCCAGACCTGCCAGTGTTGCACAGGGGATAAGATCTTTACTCTGTCCCAGGAAGCTCACATTTGATTAGCAACAGGAGTGCTGCATGGACTGGATGGGAATGAGGGGCAGATGTCAGCTCACCCATTTGCAGAGGGAAGAGGCAGACAAGTTTTGCTCCCATATATATTTTATATATATATATATATATATATATATATTTTATATATATATATTTTATATATATATATATATAGAGAGAGAGAGAGAGAGAGAGAGACACGTACACATACATACGCACACACACACACACACACATATATATATATATATATGTGTGTGTGTGTGTGTGTGTGTGTGTGTGTGTGTGTGTGTGTGTGTGTGCATATCTATCTCTCTCTCTCTATATATATATATATATATATATATATATATATATATATATATATACAGTAATTTGAAATTAGGAAGAAAAAAAAAACAAACACATTGTTTCTACACCCCCCCTACTTAAATATACCATCTCCATGATCGCACTATAGCAAGGAAATGTGAGATCTCCCATTCTGCTCTTCTGCATGCAGTGTGGAAAGGGAGATTTCCATTTTCCCCACTGTAGCATGATCTCAGAGTTGGTATATTTAAGCAGGGGGGTTGTGGGGGGTGTAGCGGGGCTTGCCCCCCTGCAGAAACAATGTGTTTGTTTTTTTTTTGTTTTTTGTTTTTTTTATTACACTTCCTAATTTCAAGTTACTGAAAACTCGATCATATGGTCTTGACCATATGAAGTTCGAGTTTTCAGTAATTCGATATTGTGAAGTAGAACCACACACACACACACACACACACACACATATATATATATATATATATATATATATATATATATATATATATATATGCAGAAGAGCAGAATGGGAGATCTCACATTTCCTTGCTATAGTGCGATCATGGAGATGTATATTTAAGTAGAGGGGGTGTATAAACGATGTGTTTGTTTTTTTTTTCTTCCTAATTTCAAATTACTGTATATATATATATATATATATATATATATATATATATATATATATATATATATATATATATATATATATGGTTCCACTTGAAACCATCAAATGTTCAGAACATCGAAGTTCTGATCATCGAGACCAGAACATCGATTTTCAGAACATCGAAGGTTCAAAGTGGAAGTGCCAGGTAAGTAAAAATGTTAACTTTTGGGTGTATATGCACAGCAGCAAGTGCTCTGCATGTTGTGTGTGTGTGTGTGTGTGTGTGTGTGTGTGTGTGTGTGTGTGTGTGTGTGTGTGTGTGTGTGTGTGTGTGCCATCTGAGTGTTGGCATTGCAGGTAGGGTATGGGAAATCTCCCGTTTAGCGCTACCTTATATAGCGGTAAATAGGAGATTTCCCTTACCCCACTGTAGTGCAATCTCGGAGTTGGAATATTAAAGTAGGGGGGGGCACAGCCCCCCTGCATAAAATAGTTTGAATGTTTATTTCTTTTTCTGTGGTTCACTTTGAACCTTCGATGTTCTGAACATCAATGTTCTGAACATTCTATGGTTTCAAGTGGAACCATATATATATATATATATATATATATATATATATATATATATATATATATATATATATATATATAGATATATATATATAGATATATACATAGATATAAATATATGGATCTACTTTGGAAGCTCGAACTTTCAAAACTTTGAACTTCATATGGTCGAGACCATAACAAAGTTCTGAAAGTTCGAAACGTCGATAAAAAAATTTAAAAAAATTGTTTACTTTTATGTACGGGGGCAAGCCCCCGCCCTGCACCACCCACACCCCTGCTAATTAAATATACTAACTTAGAAATCACACTACAGTGAAGAGAATGGTAAATTTCCCATTCCATGCTGTACGGTGATCTCCATTTAAACCGTTCGAAGTTTCAAAACTTAGATCTCTACCATATGAAGCTTGAAGATTTCAAACTTCAAACTTTCAAAGTAGACACATATATATATATATATATATATATATATATATATATACATATATACATACATATGTACATACATACATACATACATATGGGAGAACTTTGTGTGTCATTTTGATAATTTATTCAGTAACATTCGGTCAACAACATAGATGGCTGACAGATGTGAGAGAGACTGCACAATATTCAAGTTAAGGGAATATGCCCTTTGGCTGGTAGTGTGCAATCTCAGAATTATATATATATATTTATATATTTAGCAAGCAATGTGGGGTTACAGGGGAGCTTGTCCCCCTGCAAAAAAACATGAATGGTAGTATGTTGATATTTGCAGTTTCTGGTTGATGTCGTGAACATCAAGATTTGGGTAATTTAACGATACATGGTGCGAAATATTTTGATACAATACTCATTTTGTCTCATCACAAAATGTCTACAAATTTAAGCTAAGGCACATTTAATCAAAAAGTGTAGCAAGCTATACAGAATTACTGCTTGTATGTTTTAGGTTGTCAGAATAGTAGGAATTACAAGGCCAATGTGTTCTAGTGCACCATTTGCACATTGTTAGTGCCCACTAATAATTCAGCTCCATGTGTATGAGTTTCTGCTAATGTACCAGCAGTGAGTCACTATGTGAGTGGTGCTCTCTGCGGCTGTGTGACCATGGAATTAGTATATTTTAAGCATGGGGGTTGGAGGGTTCAAGGGGATCAGCTCCCTTGTAAAAAAACATTTGGAAGAGTATTTCTGTACATTATATTTTAGAAGAAATGTGATTAAATTAAATGTGTTTTAGATTAATTTTTTAGATATTTTATGATTAAACTCTTTGATTAATAGTAACATTGTCATATGACTGAATGTATACGAAAGTACAGTTGTGTACACTTACCATAAATGTAGATGTTCGAGTGTATTCACTGTTGCAGTCATTACATTTGGGTTATCTGCTTGCAGGTAGCCCTCAGTCGGCCTGATTAACAAAGTCTTGGGTTCTGTGTCAGTTGCTGTCCCTTCTTCCATGACGTCAGGTCGTTAGGGGTATAAAACATGCAGCTGATGCAATTACATCAGTTTTTCTTGCCCCAGATGTCAGGAGCCCCCCCCTAATGGGAAGGAGTTAAATATAAAATGACAGTGATATACCTCCAACAAAAAAGCAAATACACCAAAAAGGCTTTTAAGCATAGTAAAGGAAAGTAGAAGTATAGCCAAAAGAAGTTAGGGGGCTGGAGGGAGTGTAACCAGGACTGCAACAGTGAATACACTCGAACATCTACATTTATGGTAAGTGTACACAACTGTACTATGTTCTTCGTGTTTCACTGTTACAGTCATTACATTTGGATAGATTCCCAAAGCTATGGTTGGGAGGAGGAATTTAGATAGCATTAGGAACAGCTATAAGGCCCTGCAAGACTGCAGTGGCAAAGCCAGCTCTGGATTTAGAGAAAAATTGGCAAATGATAATGCTTGGTGAAAGTATGTACAGAACTCTAGGTACCATCTTCTAGGATGTTCCTGGTAGGGACGCCTGTGAGAAAGGCTGTAGAGGTAGATGCAGCCCTGGTGGAGTGAGGTCTGATCCCCTGGGGGATAGGTTTTTCATGGTGCTTATAGCAAAAATGAATGCAATGGCCTATCCATTTAGAAATGGTTTGCTTTGAAATAGCCTTCCACTCTGCCCCTGCAGCAAATGCCACCAGCAGTTGTTCAGATTTCCTTTGAGGTTTAGTCCTGTCCAAGTAGAATCTAAGTTGTCTGTGCACATCTAAGAAATGCGGTATCCGTTACCCTTTGTTCTGTGGATTGGGAAAGTAGGTTGGCAAATGAATGGACTGATTAAGAGCCACACTGGATACCACCTTGGGCATAAAGGATGGATTGGTTCTGAGGAACACCCTGTCCACATGAAAGATGATGAAAGGCTCCACTGCCATAGGGGCCTGTAATTCAGATACCCTTCTAGCTGAAGTGATTGCTAAAAGAAAAGCTGTTTTTCAAGAAAGAAATTTTAAGTCTGCAGTAGCAGCTGGCTCGAAAGGAGGCTGTGTGAGTTTCTCCAAAACAAAGTTAAGGTCCCAGGCTGGGGTTGGAGCTCTCCTGGGTGGTCTCAAATGTTTGGCCCCTCTGAGGAACTGCTTGAGCAGTGGATGAGAGAAGATGGTAGGTTCTGTGTTATAATGAGCTGAAATGGCTGAGGCGTGGATTTTAATAGAGGAAAAAGATAAGCCCTTGTGAAACATCTCAATTAAGTATTGTAAAATCTGAGGTAAATTGGGCGCTGCTGTGCTCATCCATTGAGATTGGTTCCAGGCACCAGAATCTTTTCCATTTGTCAGCATAAGATTTTCTAGTACTAGGCCTCCTTGCCTCTAAAATGATATCCATCACAGGTTTACTGAGGGATGGTAAAGGAGAGCTCATGTAATTAGCCAGGCTGCAAGGTTCAGTGTTAGAAGCTGAGAGTACAGAATCTGGTTCGCCTGCTGACACAACAGTGAAGGAGTCTGAGGCAGGTGCCATGGGGGTAACCATGACACACTGCACAGGGGGGGTACCAGTGTTGGCGTGGCCAGTCTGGAGCAATCAAAATCATCCCTGGTTTGTCCTGTTTGATTTTTAGTAGTACTTTGGAGAGCAGATGCAGAGGGAGGAAGGCATAGACTGATAGGTTTTTCCAACTGAAGGATGGAGCATCCACTTTCCAGGCTTGTTTGTGGGGAGTCCTTGTACAAAATTTGTTCAATTGGTAGTTCTGGGGAGAGGCAAACAGGTCTATATCTTGGCTCCCCCGTTTGCTTGTCAACATGTTGAAAATCTTTGGCTCCAGTTTCCACTCGTGTGGGTCCATGAGGTTTCTGCTTAGTCTGTCTGCCAGTGTATTTAATTTTCCTGGAAGGAATTGAGCTTGTAGGTGCACTTGGGAGCTCAAGGCTGTGTTCCACAATGCCATGGCGAGTCTGCAGAGGGGGCAAGAATGTGTACCCCTCTGCTTGTTTATGTACCATATAACAGTGGTGTTGTCTGTCTTTACAATTAGTTATCCTGGAAGAATGTGGTCCTTGAAGGCTGTCAAAGCATTCTATATAGCTAACATTTCTTTTTGATTGATATGCAGGTGCATTTGATTTGGGTTCCATTTGCCCTGAATGCACTTCCCTGCCAGGTGAGCCCCCATGCATAGTCTGATGCATCTGTTGTTACGGTTTGGGCAGCAGTGGGTGGTGTGAAAGGTAGTCCCTTGTTTTGGTGGCAGGCCTCTGCCCACCAAAGGAACTCTAGGCATAGGCAAGGTATGATAGGAATCATTGCTTCTAGATCCTGAGAATGTGTACACCATAGGCTTTTTAGATACCACTGTAATTTCCTCATATGCAGTCTTGAATATGGAATTAGAAGAATGCAGGAGGCCATGAACCCAAAGGCTTGCAGTATTTGTCTTGCAGATAGCAGGGTTTTTGTGTCCACTTGTTTGAAGTAGGCTGTCAAATGAATTTGTTTCTCTGGCGTGAGATAAGCCATCTGAGAAGTTGTATTCAAGCTTTGCTAACAGCATTAGCAGATATGCTGATATTGATTGGGACACCAACTGCCTTTTGATAGATATGATGTCTTTGGTACTTGACCACAACTACATTTTTTATGAAGGAGAATTTTTCAGACAAACTAGGGGCGTAGCTATGGGAGCAGCTTGTGCTTCCATATACGCGAACCTAGTTATGCTAGACTGGGAAGAGACCCAGGTATTTTCAAGTGTGTTTATGAAAAATGTGAAATATTATGCCAGGTACCTGGATGACGTCTATATCTTATGGGAAGGTAGTGAATCAATATTAGAACTATTTTTGGATTTTATAAATCAGAGTAGTAGTTATCTTAAATTTACTTATTCCAAGAATTATAGTGGTGAACCTTATTTAGATACTTTTGTTTCTAAATATGAGAATTTATTTAAATCTAGAATATATCGGAAAAATACTTTTTCAAATAGTTATCTAGAATATTCTAGTAATCATCCTAAAAAACAATTTCTCAATATATATAAAGGACAACTTATTCGTGCAATAAGGATGACATCAGACTATCAGGAAATGTTGGAAGAGGTATCTTACATCACGTCATTATTTAAGGAAAGAGGCTATGATAGTGGTTTGATGTCAAAAGTTAGTAATTACGTAATTAGTGAATGGGGTGGTAAGTATAAACCTTTATTAGGTTTTAACCATAAATATAACACAACAATGTATAATAACAATACTGCTCATAATTACACCAATGGAATGATTAAAGATGATACTACTTTCAAGAGAGTGTGTATCTTGGAATATGGTCCATATTTAGGTAAAATTATGAACATATTTAAAAATAATTGGAATATTATTCTTGCAGATCGAGACATTGCTTTAGTGTTGGGTAGTGGCCCCCAGTTTGTGAATAAAGTGGGAAAGAATATCAAGAGTTACTTAGAAAGAGGGATTCGGTGTAGGTTAGACAATAACAAGCACACAATCAGATGTGGTGCGTGTAGACAGTGCAGTTCTATATATGAGGTTCAAAAGATTACATTAGATAATGTCACTCAAACAGAAATTAGACTCAAGCATGGAAATTGTCAAACAGAAATGGTTATATATATTGCTAAATGTATGGCTTGTTCGGGATATTATATAGGCAAAACAGAAAGAAAATTTAATAAACGCATTTATTCACATCTTTACAGTATCAAAACTAAGGACGTTAATAATGCCTTATACAGGCACATTAATAAGTGTGGTGGAGGGCATTTTTTCAAATTTGCAATATTGTATAATGTAGTAATAGACTCTAGGGGGGGTAATTTTAAGGGATTATTATCCTATAAAGAACTACTATGGCAAATATATACTGATGCCTCTACCCCACCTGGACTCAATGATTTTATTTCTATTAAACCTTTGTTAGCTTTGAATTGATTTTTACAATGATTTTTATATAGTTCATTTGATTTTTAATGACTAATGTGATTTTGCACAAGTTTTATCAAGATATTATAGGACATTTTAGATAGCCATAGACACAGTATAATTGTATATTATAGTTTTTACTGTATCACTTTAAAGGATTGTTGCTGTTGTATTTTTTTGGCGCCAAATAAGTTATTTAAATGTATGCCAGTTAGAGTTTCTTAGTTCTGATGAAGCTTACTGCGATGTAAGTGAAAGCGCTTAACTTGGATGTTACATTGGATGTCATTAAACAGATTTTTGTGCTTTTTATCGCTTTTTGGTTGCCTGGTGTTTTGTTAGATATCCAGGATTTCTGATATTGCTGGTTGGAGAACGGGTTCCCAAGACACTGAAGGAACTGCTGTTTGCTGATTTTGCTGACTTTGTTCGTTGGTTTATTTGTTGCATTGAACAGCTTCTTGGTCTTTTCACCAATTCCTATTCATGGAGTCTGATCAGGACAAGTCCCCCAGCATACTACCCAGTTCTGAGAAAGGAAGTATAGCTCTAGTACAGGCTGAGCTAGCTGAACTGCGGGAGGAAGTAAGTAGACTCTCTTCGCTTTTGACAAACTATGGCAACTTATTTAAGAAAGTGAGTAATGGTGTTCCGAACAAGCCTACATTACAACGCCTGCCATTGGGTGACTCTGCAACTGGTATTTCACCTCCTAATTTATTGGGAGAGTTTAATGATGGCATGGATGACACCCAAGAAATACCTAACTACACTGTTCATTCTACAGGAATCCCTAATGGACAGGGAACTGGTAACAAATCGATAGATCTCCCAGCCACTCTCCGGACTACTAAGCAACGTAACAGTAGCAGGCTGGGTATTTCAGACTTCACTTTTGACTTTTCGTTTGGAGATATGGAAGAAGAGGCTAAACGAGTGGGAGCAAAACCCAAGAGAATGAAACCTAAATTGACATATACTAATATTAATAGCGGAGTTTATAGTACTAATGGGTCTATTATTAAACCGGAAACACAGGTTCCTAGTTTCAAAGGTTGTGGACATTCTAATGACTTACTAAAAAAGTTTTTGGACAACAATTGTATCTTTGACAACAGCAATACTAAAAATGAGATGGATGGTCCCATTTTACTCAAGGGGACTCTTAAGGACATTATTCACTCTTTGGGTAAGGCTTTGTACACTATTAATAGTATTAAATTAGACAATGCTTATTTAACAAAATGTATTGATTCCAAAATTGTCCCTATGGGACTAAGGTTTCATAAATATCCTATGGGAATAGTTCTAACTGATTCTATTATACAGGAACTAAATGTTTTTTTTGATGACTGTGGTATTAAATTCATGCAATTATTAATTAAATTAAATGACGAAAAATTAGCTATATTGATTCAGGAAGTGGAATACGTAAATGATGTGATACGAAATGACGTGTTGTTTCCTCAATGGGAAAAATTATATGTTAAACAGTTTAGCAATGCTGAAAATTCTGTTAAGAAAGTCTATGCCCATAAGACTAAGAAACTTCTTCGGGATATAGAGCAGTACAATAAAGGTAGAGCATATCTATGGGACAGAAACAGGGAGTCCTTATATGTCACTAATCATACTAAAACAAATGGTTTGGGTAATAATACCACACTTGATAGGCAAGACAACTCTTGTTTTTTAGGAAGGGATTACAGGGGGAAAAGGAAGGACTGGAATTGGGGAAGAAATTGGAGGAAACAGGATCTATTCAATGATCCACAACCCCAACAACAATTTGGAGAGCAATCCATGAGACAATACCAATACAACAGGGACATGAGGGACATGTCATGGAGGGAAGAAAGAAGGTAAAGAATTGTATCCCTAGTGTAGTCACTAGGGAAGACAATCATAATAGGGAAGAGAATATCACAGTAGATGGTGTAATATATACATATAAAAATTTCAACATCTATAATTATACTGACCTTGTGTTAAACATTTCCCATTTTGATCTGTTGTCTAAAGGGATGAAATATATCCCTGTTAGTAAATTTAATTTGGTTGACACCATTTGTGAAGCAAAAAAATATATTAGGAAGCTCAATTTGGCCATCATGTTTCTAGATACACGTGATCCAAAAAACACTAATTATAACCCAGTATCACAAGATCCGAGGAAGAAAAGTACTTTTATGCCTCCTATGCACCCTAATATTTCAATTTATGACAAACTTGTTACACAACAGATTTATCAGTTGCAAAACCAGATCAGTAGGTCCGGAATGAAACCTAGTTACAATTTGTCTGAACAGGAAAATAAAGTACTTCAGAAACTTAGGAAAGATAGAAATATTAGGGTCATGAAACCCGACAAAGGGGGAGGCATAGTTATTTATGATAGTTTGATGTATTCTTCCAAAATACATGATATGTTATATACATCAGGTAATTACCAGACAGTTTCACTTAATGAGATCAATATAGGTTATAAAAGGATTGATATGTGTATCGAAGAGTTTCTTTTAGATAAAAGGCTTACAGAAACTACCTATAAATTTATTAAAGTTGAGCATCCAACTTTGGCTTCCATAGTTGGAATTCCTAAAATTCACAAAGGTATAGAGGACCCACCCTTCAGACCTAAAATATCAGGTAGTAGATCGAAAACTTTTCCCCTAGGATCTGTTATAGATGTATCTCTTAAGCACATTTATGCAAAAGTACCCCACCTTGCTAAGGACTCATGGGACTTCTTAAAAAATTATCCCATTTATTTATGCAAAGAAGAGTTATTGTTTGTGTCGATAGATGTTATCGACCTCTTTTCTAGTATACCAAAAGCAGAAGGTTTGGATGCCTTTGCTAACAGCATTAGCAGATATGCTGATATTGACTGGGACACCAACTGCCTTTTGATAGATATGATGTCTTTGGTACTTGACCACAACTACATTTTTTATGAAGGAGAATTTTTCAGTCAAACTAGGGGCATAGCTATAGGAGCAGCTTGTGGTCCCAT